>NW_027464743.1:0-300000 GCF_043290135.1 Rhipicephalus microplus | reverse complement strand
AATAAGCTTCACTGCATCGCGAAAGTACTGCGGTAAAGCCAGCATGAGCAGAAGAGCAATACTTGATACGAAATGAACGCATGCACAGGCCACTTGTGCATTAATTGAACATAAGCACTTGCGACTGCTCAGGCCAAATATGCATCTTGGCTCGTCCGTTTCGCGCAAACAAAGGGACAAATACTTAAATATGATCATGCTTCACTGCATCGCAAAAGCACTGCGGTAAAGCCAGCGTGAGCAGAAGAGCATTACATGTTACGAAATGAACGCATGCACAGGGTACTTGTGCATCAAACAAATATAAGCATTTGCGACTGTTCAGGCCAAATATGCATCTTGGCATGTCCGTTTCAGGCAAACAAAAGGACAAATACTAAAATATGATCAAGCTTCACTGCATCGAAAAAGCACTGCGGTATAGCAAGTATGAGCAGAAGAGCACTACATGATACGAAATGAACGCATGTCCAGGCCTCTTGTGCATCAAACAAATATAAGCATTTCCGACTGCTCAGGCCCCATATGTATCTTGGCAGGTCCGTTTCAGGCAAACAAAAGGACAATTACGAAAAGATGATTAAGCTTCACTGCATCGCGAAAGAACTGCGGTAAAGCCAGCATGAACAGAAGAGCAAGACATGATATGAAGTGAGCGCATGCACAGGCCACTTGTGCATCAAACAAATATAAGCATTTGCGACTGCTCAGGCCAAATATGCATCTTCGCACGTCCGTTTCAGGGAGACAAAAAAAACAATTACCAAGAGATGATTAGGCTTCACTGCATCGCCAAAGCACTGCGGTAAAACCAGCATGAGCAGAAGAACATTACATGATACGAAATGAATTCATGCACAGGCCACTTGTGCATCAAACAAATATAAGCATTTGCGACTGCTCAGGCCAAATATCCATCTTGCGTTGTCCATCTCAGACAAACGAATAGACAAATACTAAAATATGATCAAGCTTCACTGCATCGAAAAAGCACTGCGGTAAAGCCAGCACGAGCAGAAGAGCATTACATGATACGAAATGAACGCATGCACAGGCCACATGCGCATCAAACAAAGATAGGCATTTGCGACTGCTCAAGCCAAATAAGCATCCTGGCACGTCCGTTTCAGGCAAACAAAAGGACAAATACTTAAATTGGATCAAGCTTCACTACATCGCAAAAGGACTGCGGTAATGCCAGCGTGAGCAGAAGAGCGTTACATGATACGAAATGAACGCATGCACAGGCAACTTGTGCATCAATCAAATATAAGCATTTGCGACTGCTCAGGCCAAATATGCATCTTGGCATGTCCGTTTCAGGGAGACAAAAAAAAACAATTACCAAGAGATGATTAGGCTTCAACGTATCGCGAAAGCACTGAAGTAAAGCCAGCGTGAGCAGAAGAGCATTACATGATACGAAATGAACGCATGCCCAGGCCACTTGTGCATCAAACAAATATAAGCATTTGCGACTGCTCAAGCCAAATATGCATCTTGGCACATCCGTTTCAGGCAAACAAAAGGACAAATACTAAAATATGATCAAGCTTCACTGATTGAAAAAGCACTGCGGGAAAGCCAGCAACAGCAGAAGAGCATTACATCATACGAAATGAACGCATGCACAGGCCACTTGTGCATCAAACAAATATAAGCCTTTGCGACTGCTCAGGCCAAATATGCATCTTGGCACGTCCGTTTCAGGCAAACAAAAAGACCAATACTTAAATATGATTAGGCTTCACTGCATCGACAAAGCACTGCGGTAAAGCCAGCGTGAGCAGAATAGCATTACATGATACGAAATGAACGCATGCACAGGCCACTTGTGCATCAAACAAATATAGGCATTTGCGACTGCTCAGGCCAAATATGCATCTTGGCAGGTCCGTTTCAGGCAAACAAAAGGACAATTACCAAAAGATGATTAAGCTTCAATGCATCGCGAAAGTACTGCGGTAAAGCCAGCATGAGCAGAAGAGCAATACTTGATACGAAATGAACGCATGCACAGGCCACTTGTGCATTAATTGAACATAAGCACTTGCGACTGCTCAGGCCAAATATGCATCTTGGCTCGTCCGTTTCAGGCAAACAAAAGGACAAATACTAAAATATGATCAAGCTTCACTGCATCGAAAAATCACTGCGGTAAAGCAAGTATGAGCAGAAGAGCACTACATGCTACGAAATGAACGCATGCCCAGGCCACTTGTGCATCAAACAAATATAAGCTTTTGCGACTGCTCAGGCCAATTATGCATCTTGGCTCGTCCGTTTCGCGCAAACAAAAGGACAAATACTTAATTATGATCATGCTTCACTGCATCGCAAAAGCACTGCGGTAAAGCCAGCATGAGCAGAAGAGCATTACATGTTACGAAATGAACGCATGCACAGAGTACTTGTGCATCGAACAAATATAAGCATTTTTGACTGCTCAGGCCAATTATGCATCTTGGCATGTCCGTTTCAGGCAAACAAAAGGACAAATACTTAAATATGATCAAGCTTCACTGCATCGCAGAAGCACTGTGGTAAAGCCAGCATAGGCAGAAGAGCATTACATGATACGAAATGAACGCATGCACAGGCCACTTGTGCATCAAACAAATATAAGCATTTGCGACTGCTCAGGCCAAATAAGCATCTTGGCACGTCCGTTTCAGAGAGACAAAAAGACAATTACCAAAAGATGATTAAGCTTCACTGCATCACGAAAGTACTGCGGTAAAGCGGGTATGAGCAGAAGAGCAATACATGATACGAAATGAACGCATGCACAGGCCACTTGTGCATCAAACAAATACAGGCATTTGCGACTGCTCAGGCCAAATATGCATCTTGGCAGGTCCGTTTCAGGCAAACAAAAGGACAATTACCAAAAGATGATTAAGCTTCAATGCATCGCGAAAGTACTGCGGTAAAGCCAGCATGAGCAGAAGAGCAATAGATGATACGAAATGAACGCATGCACAGGCCACTTGTGCATTAAACAAATATAAGCATTTGTGACTGCTCAGGCCAAATATGCATCTTGGCACGTCCGTTTCAGGCAAACAAAAGGACATATACTAAAATATGATCAAGCTTCACTGCATCGAAAAAGCACGGCGGTAAAGCAAGTATGAGCAGAAGAGCACTACATGATACGAAATGAACGCATGCCCAGACCACATGTGCATCAAACATATAAGCATTTGCGACTGCTCAGGCCAAATATGCATCTTGGCTCGTCCGTTTCGCGCAAACAAAAGGACAAATACTTAATTATGATCATGCTTCACTGCATCGCAAAAGCACTGCGGTAAAGCAAGTATGAGCAGAAGAGCACTACATGATACGAAAAGAACGCATGCCCAGGCCACTTGTGCATCAATCAAATATAAGCATTTTCGACTGCTCAGGCCAAATATGCATCTTGGCAGGTCCGTTTCAGGCAGACAAAAGGACAATTACGAAAAGATGATTAAGCTTCACTGCATCGCGAAAGAACTGCGGTAAAGCCAGCATGAGCAGAAGAGCAAGACATGATACGAAGTGAGCGCATGCACAGGCCACTTGTGCATCAAACAAATATAAGCATTTGCGACTGCTCATGCCAAATATGCATCTTGGCACGTCCGTTTCAGGGAGACAAAAAGACAATTACCAAAAGATGACTATGCTTCACTGCATCGCCAAAGCACTGCGGTAAAACCAGCATGAGCAGAAGAGCATTACATGATACGAAATGAACGCATGCACAGGCCACTTGTGCATTAAACAAATATAAGCATTTGCGACTGCTCAGGCCAAACAACCATGTTGCGTTGTCCATCTCAGACAAACGAAAAGACAAATACTAAAATATGATCAAGCTTCACTGCCTCGAAAAAGCACTGCGGTAAAGCCAGCACGAGCAGAAGAGCATTACAGATACGAAATGAACGCATGCACAGGCCACTTGCGCATCAAACAATGATAGGCATTTGCGACTGCTCAAGCCAAATAAGCATCCTGGCACGTCCGTTTCAGGCAAACAAAAGGACAAATACTTAAATTGGATCAAGCTTCACTACATCGCAAAAGGACTATGGTAATGCCAGCGTGAGCAGAAGAGCGTTACATGATACGAAATGAACGCATGCACAGGCAACTTTTGCATCAATCAAATATAAGCATTTGCGACTGCTCAGGCCAAATATGCATCTTGGCATGTCCGTTTCAGGGAGACAAAAAAAACAATTACAAAGAGATGATTAGGCTTCACCATATCGCGAAAGCACTGAAGTAAAGCCAGCGTGAGCAGAAGAGCATTACATGATACGAAATGAACGCATGCCCAGGCCACTTGTGCATCAAACAAATATAAGCATTTGCGACTGCTCAAGCCAAATATGCATCTTGGCACGTCCGTTTCAGGCAAACAAAAGGACAGATACAAAAATATGATCAAGCTTCACTGCATCGAAAAAGCACTGCGGTAAAGCAAGTATGAGCAGCAGAGCACTACATGATACGAAATGAACGCATGCCTAGGCCACTTGTGCATCAAACAAATATAAGCATTTGCGACTGCTCAGGCCAAATATGCATCTTGGCACGTCCGTTTCAGGCAAACAAAAGGACAAATACTAAAATATGATCAAGCTTCACTGCATCGAAAAAGCACTGCGGGAAAGCCAGCAAGAGCAGAAGAGCATTACATGATACGAAATGAACGCATGCACAGGCCACTTGTGCATCAAACAAATATAAGCATTTGCGACTGCTCAGGCCAAATATGCATCTTGGCACGTCCGTTTCAGGCAAACAAAAAGACCAATACTTAAGTATGATTAGGCTTCACTGCATCGCAAAAGCACTGCGGTAAAGCCAGCGTGAGCAGAATAGCATTACATGATACGAAATGAACGCATGCACAGGCCACTTGTGCATCAAACAAATATAGGCATTTGCGACTGCTCAGGCCAAATATGCATCTTGGCAGGTCCGTTTCAGGCAAACAAAAGGACAAATACTTAAATTGGATCAAGCTTCACTACATCGCAAAAGGACTACGGTAATGCCAGCGTGAGCAGAAGAGCGTTACATGATACGAAATGAACGCATGCACAGGCAACTTTTGCATCAATCAAATATAAGCATTTGCGACTGCTCAGGCCAAATATGCATCTTGGCTCGTCCGTTTCGCGCAAACAAAGGGACAAATACTTAAATATGATCATGCTTCACTACATCGCAAAAGCACTGCGGTAAAGCCAGCGTGAGCAGAAGAGCATTACATGTTACGAAATGAACGCATGCACAGGGTACTTGTGCATCAAACAAATATAGGCATTTGCGACTGTTCAGGCCAAATATGCATCTTGGCATGTCCGTTTCAGGCAAATAAAAGGACAAATACTTAAATATGATCAAGCTTCACTGCATCGCAAAAGCACTGCGGTAAAGCCAGCATAAGCAGAAGAGCATTACGTGATACGAAATGAACGCATGCACAGGCCACTTGTGCATCAAACAAATATAAGCATTTGCGACTTCACAGGCCAAATATGCATCTTGGCACGTCCGTTTCAGGCAAACAAAAGGACAATTACCAAAAGATGATTAAGCTTCACTGCATCGCGAAAGAACTGCGGTAAAGCCAGCATGAGCAGAAGAGCAATACATGATAAGAAATGAAGGCATGCACAGGCCACTTGTGCATCAAACGAATATAAGCATTTGCGACTGCTCAGGGCAATAATGCATCTTGGCACGTCCGTTTCAGGCAAACAAAAGGACAAATACTAAAATATGATCAAGCTTCACTGCATCGAAAAAGCACTGCGGTAAAGCAAGTATGAGCAGAAGAGCACTACATGATACGAAATGAACGCATGTCCAGGCCACTTGTGCATCAAACAAATATAAGCATTTGCGACTGCTCAGGCCCCATATGTATCTTGGCTCGTCCGTTTCGCGCAAACAAAAGGAGAAATACTTAAATATGATCAAGCTTCACTGCATCGCAAAAGCACTGCTGTAAAGCCAGCATGAGCAGAAGAGCAATACTTGATACAAAATTAACGCATGCACAGGCCACTTGTGCATCAAACAAATATAAGCATTTGCGACTGCTCAGGCCAAATATGCATCTTGGCATGTCCGTTTCAGGGAGACAAAAAAAACAATTACCAAGAGATGATTAGGCTTCACCGTATCGCGAAAGCACTGAAGTAAAGCCAGCGTGAGCAGAAGAGCATTACATGATACGAAATGAACGCATGCCCAGGCCACTTGTGCATCAAAAAAATATAAGTATTTGTGACTGCTCAAGCCAAATATGCATCTTGGCACGCCCATTTGAGGCAAACAAAAAGTTAAATACTAAAATATGATCAAGCTTCACTGCATTGAAAAAGCACTGCGGTAAAGCAAGTATGAGCAGCAGAGCACTACATGATACGAAATGAACGCATGCCCAGGCCACTTGTGCATCAAACAAATATAAGCATTTTCGACTGCTCAGGCCAAATATGCATCTTGGCAGGTCCGTTTCAGGCAAACAAAAGGACAATTACGAAAAGATGAATAAGCTTCACTGCATCGCGAAAGTACTGCGGTAAAGCCAGCATGAGCAGAAGAGCAATACTTGATACGAAATGAACGCATGCACAGGCCACTTGTGCATTAATTGAACATAAGCACTTGCGACTGCTCAGGCCAAATATGCATCTTGGCTCGTCCGTTTCGCGCAAACAAAGGGACAAATACTTAAATATGATCATGCTTCACTGCATCGCAAAAGCACTGCGGTAAAGCCAGCGTGAGCAGAAGAGCATTACATGTTACGAAATGAACGCATGCACAGGGTACTTGTGCATCAAACAAATATAAGCATTTGCGACTGTTCAGGCCAAATATGCATCTTGGCATGTCCGTTTCAGGCAAATAAAAGGACAAATACTTAAATATGATCAAGCTTCACTGCATCGCAAAAGCACTGCGGTAAAGCCAGCATAAGCAGAAGAGCATTACGTGATACGAAATGAACGCATGCACAGGCCACTTGTGCATCAAACAAATATAAGCATTTGCGACTTCACAGGCCAAATATGCATCTTGGCACGTCCGTTTCAGGCAAACAAAAGGACAATTACCAAAAGATGATTAAGCTTCACTGCATCGCGAAAGAACTGCGGTAAAGCCAGCATGAGCAGAAGAGCAATACATGATAAGAAATGAAGGCATGCACAGGCCACTTGTGCATCAAACGAATATAAGCATTTGCGACTGCTCAGGGCAATAATGCATCTTGGCACGTCCGTTTCAGGCAAACAAAAGGACAAATACTAAAATATGATCAAGCTTCACTGCATCGAAAAAGCACTGCGGTAAAGCAAGTATGAGCAGAAGAGCACTACATGATACGAAATGAACGCATGTCCAGGCCTCTTGTGCATCAAACAAATATAAGCATTTCCGACTGCTCAGGCCCCATATGTATCTTGGCTCGTCCGTTTCGCGCAAACAAAAGGACAAATACTTAAATATGATCAAGCTTCACTGCATCGCAAAAGCACTGCTGTAAAGCCAGCATGAGCAGAAGAGCAATACTTGATACAAAATGAACGCATGCACAGGCCACTTGTGCATCAAACAAATATAAGCATTTGCGACTGCTCAGGCCAAATATGCATCTTGGCATGTCCGTTTCAGGGAGACAAAAAAAACAATTACCAAGAGATGATTAGGCTTCACCGTATCGCGAAAGCACTGAAGTAAAGCCAGCGTGAGCAGAAGAGCATTACATGATACGAAATGAACGCATGCCCAGGCCACTTGTGCATCAAAAAAATATAAGTATTTGTGACTGCTCAAGCCAATTATGCATCTTGGCACGCCCATTTGAGGCAAACAAAAAGTTAAATACTAAAATATGATCAAGCTTCACTGCATTGAAAAAGCACTGCGGTAAAGCAAGTATGAGCAGCAGAGCACTACATGATACGAAATGAACGCATACCCAGGCCAATTGTGCATCAAACAAATATAAGCATTTTCGACTGCTCAGGCCAAATATGCATCTTGGCAGGTCCGTTTCAGGCAAACAAAAGGACAATTACGAAAAGATGATTAAGCTTCACTGCATCGCGAAAGAACTGCGGTAAAGCCAGCATGAGCAGAAGAGCAAGACATGATACGAAGTGAGCGCATGCACAGGCCACTTGTGCATCAAACAAATATAAGCATTTGCGACTGCTCAGGCCAAATATGCATCTTCGCACGTCCGTTTCAGGGAGACAAAAAGACAATTACCAAAAGATGACTATGCTTCACTGCATCGCCAAAGCACTGCGGTAAAACCAGCATGAGCAGAAGAGCATTACATGATACGAAATGAATTCATGCACAGGCCACTTGTGCATCAAACAAATATAAGCATTTGCGACTGCTCAGGCCAAATATCCATCTTGCGTTGTCCATCTCAGACAAACGAAAAGACAAATACTAAAATATGATCAAGCTTCACTGCATCGAAAAAGCACTGCGGTAAAGCCAGCACGAGCAGAAGAGCATTACATGATACGAAATGAACGCATGCACAGGCCACATGCATATCAAACAAAGATAGGCATTTGCGACTGCTCAAGCCAAATAAGCATCCTGGCACGTCCGTTTCAGGCAAACAAAAGGACAAATACTTAAATTGGATCAAGCTTCACTACATCGCAAAAGGACTGCGGTAATGCCAGCGTGAGCAGAAGAGCGTTACATGATACGAAATGAACGCATGCACAGGCAACTTGTGCATCAATCAAATATAAGCATTTGCGACTGCTCAGGCCAAATATGCATCTTGGCATGTCTGTTTCAGGGAGACAAAAAAAACAATTACCAAGAGATGATTAGGCTTCAACGTATCGCGAAAGCACTGAAGTAAAGCCAGCGTGAGCAGAAGAGCATTACATGATACGAAATGAACGCATGCCCAGGCCACTTGTGCATCAAACAAATATAAGCATTTGCGACTGCTCAAGCCAAATATGCATCTTGGCACATCCGTTTCAGGCAAACAAAAGGACAAATACTAAAATATGATTAAGCTTCACTGATTGAAAAAGCACTGCGGGAAAGCCAGCAACAGCAGAAGAGCATTACATCATACGAAATGAACGCATGCACAGGCCACTTGTGCATCAAACAAATATAAGCATTTGCGACTGCTCAGGCCAAATATGCATCTTGGCACGTCCGTTTCAGGCAAACAAAAAGACCAATACTTAAATATGATTAGGCTTCACTGCATTGACCAAGCACTGCGGTAAAGCCAGCGTGAGCAGAATAGCATTACATGATACGAAATGAACGCATGCACAGGCCACTTGTGCATCAAACAAATATAGGCATTTGCGACTGCTCAGGCCAAATATGCATCTTGGCAGGTCCGTTTCAGGCAAACAAAAGGACAATTACCAAAAGATGATTAAGCTTCAATGCATCGCGAAAGTACTGCGGTAAAGCCAGCATGAGCAGAAGAGCAATACTTGATACGAAATGAACGCATGCACAGGCCACTTGTGCATTAATTGAACATAAGCACTTGCGACTGCTCAGGCCAAATATGCATCTTGGCTGGTCCGTTTCGCGCAAACAAAGGGAAAAATACTTAAATATGATGATGCTTCACCGCATCGCAAAAGCACTGCGGTAAAGCCAGCGTGAGCAGAAGAGCATTACATGTTACGAAATGAACGCATGCACAGGGTACTTGTGCATCAAACAATTATAAGCATTTGCGACTGTTCAGGCCAAATATGCATCTTGGCATGTCCGTTTCAGGCAAATAAAAGGACAAATACTTAAATATGATCAAGCTTCACTGCATCGCAAAAGCACTGCGGTAAAGCCAGCATAAGCAGAAGAGCATTACGTGATACGAAATGAACGCATGCACAGGCCACTTGTGCATCAAACAAATATAAGCATTTGCGACTGCTCAGGCCAAATATGCATCTTGGCACGTCCGTTTCAGAGAGACCAAAAGACAATTACCAAAAGATGATTCAGCTTCACTGCGGAGAGGTTCTTTAATGAGGAAATTGAAGAGAAAAGCGCGGAGCTGTTACTGTCTTTCAAGCGAAGTCACCGACACGGCTCCGCGCGGGGGAAGGGGAGTGGGAGGTAAAGACTGAGGAGGAAAGGATAGGAGAGGGTGAACACAGAGGGCTGTCTCGGACGCAGCACGCGCGCTGCCCCCGGGAAGGGAAAGCAGTCAGGCGAGCCAGGATGGAGAGGGAAACAGCGGCACCACGCGGCAAGAGTGAGAGGAGGTGGGCGTGTCCCGCCTTGTAAACAAACACACACAGACACGTGGTTGCGGGGCGCGCGATGAGGGCGAAGCACGGTGGAGGTGGGCGTGGCCCGGCACGTAAACAAACACGGACACGTGCGTGCGGGCCGCGCTAGAGGCGCGCGATGAGAGCGGCGTCGCCGAAGAACTCGAGTAGGGCCTCGAAGGCCCGCATGAGGCTCGAGCGGGGGGCCTGGGGGAACCGGAGGTGGTCGAGGCTCACGTGTGGAAGTCCCAGACGACCGTAGGCGTCGAAGAGCCGCCGGCGTTGTTCCGTGTAGCCGGGGCAGTGAAGCAGGATGTGCTCGGTGGTCTCCTCTGCCGGGCACTCGGCACACGAAGGGCTCCCGCTGCTGGTGAAACGGAACTGCCTTGCAGCCGTGCGGGAACAGTCGGTGCGAAGCCGAAGCAGGAACGCCCGGGCACGCCTGCTGATGCCGGTCGTGGGCAGCGGTCGCGGGGGGTATCCTGTTGCCACACGTGAGTCCGGGTGTAGCGCGCGCACATGGCGCGCAATACGAAGATGCGCAACATCGCTCGCGCAGATGAAAGTCGAAATGGGTGTGCTGGGGTGGTGCGCCTCCTTGGCGAGTGCGTCCGCTGTCTCGTTTCCGAGTAATCCAACATGAGACGGCACCCACTGGAACGCAACATCACAACCATTCCGCACGATCACCGCGAACTTCCGCGCGAGGCGTTGCGCAACGGGAGCGCCACGTTCTCCGCGAGCAAGAGTGAGGAGGGCGGCGCGAGAGTCACACACCACTGCTGCCGACTGCGGCAGGAAGTCAACGAGTTGATCTGCCGCGAGATCGAGCGCGGCAAGTTCAGCAGCAGTGGAGGAAGCACTCAGGGGAAGGCGGCACTTCACACGGATGCCGAGGGATGGGGCGAAACAAGCAGCTGCCGCCGAGCCGTCCGCTGTGACTGAGCCGTCGGTATACAGCAGAACTCGGCCGGCGAGCCGCTCCTCTATCGTGGCGACAGCCTCCTGCTGGAGGGCAGACCAAGGAGTGTGTTTTTTGGATCTGATGCCAGGGATGGTGGTGTTGATCTCGAGCCCAGGATCTTGGTGCGGCGGGATCGGGATCAAGCCGCAGTAAGGCGGGTCGGGCACGAGCGCAGCGTACTCCAAGGCGCGCTGACCCATGCCCGAAAGGGGACGATCAAGGAGGCGTCCAGCCAGGTGTCGTCCCTCGGACGTGAGGTACATGCGGTGTATGTGGCGCAACGCACTGCCTCTCACCCGAAGTGAGAGGGACGTCTCGCCAGCCTCTGCCAGGGTGGGGCCGATCGGCGACGAGCGCGGCAGTCCATACAGGCGGCGTACTACGCCTCGGTGGAGGGCGTCCAGCGCGGCCCATTGCACAGGTCGTAGTGCGACAAGCGGGACGGCATACAGAACCCTGGCCGACGCTACCGCATTGAAGAAGCGCAGCGCGATGTCCGGGGAGCAGCCTCCACCATTGGCAAGCATGCGGGAGGCCATGCCGCCAATCCTCCGTGTGTCGCTGCGGATGGACGCCAGTGCGGGGCTCCAGTTCAGCCGCTGGTCGATCGTGAGACCAAGATAGCGCACCTTGCGCCTCCACGGGAGTCGGTGGCCGCGAAGGACGAGCTGCGCACCGCCGAAGCACTTCGTGTGCTCCGGGTGGATGCGCAAGGCCCGCGTCTTGGCGGCTGAGAGCTGGAGCCCGATGCCTGTGACGAAACCGTCAACTGCGTCCATGGCAGCTTGTAGTCCCCGGCGCACTTGTCGACCACGAGGGGTGGGGCCACAGGTGAAGAGTGCGATGTCGTCCGCATAAACCGCAACGCGCACCTCGTAATCAGTGACTCGCGGGATGTGGTCGGTGAGGCGTGCGAGAGCTGTATTGAAAAGAAAAGGGCTCAGCACACTGCCCTGCGGAACACCCGCTGACACCAACCGAGGACTGCTGAGTTCGCCGGCGACGCGCACACGAAAGGATCGGCCACTGAGGAAAGCCTCGACGTATCGGAGCATGTTCGCGCACACACGCATCTCACGAAGGGCGTTGAGAATGGTGTTGTGTGGGAGCGAGTCAAACGCACTCTTTACGTCGAAGAGCACGAGGTATCCCGCCTCCCCACGGTGCTTGGCCTCCTCAAGAAGGCTCACAACGTCCGAGATCGAGTCCGCAGTCGCTCGATGAGCTCGGAAACCGGACTGTTCGGCCGCGAGAAAATCAAGCGCGGAAGCGATCCATTGAAGGCGCCGGAGCGCCATGGCTTCGAATGTTTTCCCCACGGCCGAAGTGAGCGAGACCGGGCGGTAGGCTGAAGGTTCGGACTCCGGCTTCCCTTTCTTGTGGATGGGAAGTACTATGGACTCTCCCCACGAGGCTGGTAGCGCCCCCGTGCGCCAGATGCCGTTGTAGGAGTCAAGCAGCTTCCGGGACTGGGTGGCATCCAAGTTTCGGAGCATTTGATAAGTGACGCCATCAGCCCCCGGCGCCGAGCGGCGCCCCCGAGAGTCGAGGACATCGCGAAGCTCCCGGATGCTGAAGTCGGCTGTGCACAGCTCGCCGATCGCTTCCACAATAGCTGGTGTGGGGAAGAAGCGAAGGGGCGCAAAGAGTTCGGGCCGTGCATGTGGCGGTAGCTCGGGCATGGTAGCAGCTGCACTGGCGGTGGGCGCACTCGCAAAAGCGTCAGCCAACAGTTCGGCGAGTTGCGCGGTGCCGATTCCAAGCGTGACCGCGATGGAGAGCTCCGGATGACGAGACACACGGGGGCGGAGGAGGGCTCGGAACACGCGCCAGGCTCGCCGTTGGTAGCGCGGGTCGTCGAAAGTGTGGCAGAGGCTGGACCAGCTGCGATTACGTTGTCTATGGGCGTGGCGTCGACAGACCGCGTCGATGCGGTTGTACACAGTCCAGTCCTCTGCCCTGTCCGAACGTTCCGCCCTGCGTTGCGCCCGGCGGCGAGCTGCGCGCAGGTTTAGGAGCTTAATGTCGGGCACGGGCGTGCCCGCCGGCACTCGACACACCGTCGTGGCGGCACTCGCGCACTGCACAATGTGTTGTAGGAAGTCGCCCGCGACTGGCACTTCAGCACACAGTTCGCGGAAACGGGGCCAGTTCACCACACTGTACACATTGGTGCGCGGAGCGCCGGTGTAGAAGGGCTCCAAGAGGATCGGGTAATGATCCGAGCCCTCAGTGTCGGGCGCGCGACGCCACGAGTAGTGGCAGTCGTCCGTGACGAGCGTGAGGTCGAGCGCACTGCGCTTGACACCGGGACGCACGAAGGTGTGGCTGCCGTCGTTGAGGATGTGTAGGCCGGCGCAGAGAGCCGCATCCATTAAAGCGCGGCCACTGGCGTTTACACTCGCGCACCCCCACGCCGTGTGATGGGAGTTGAAATCCCCACACAACACAGCCGCACTTCCGAGGCGATCGGCAAGCCGCACAATAAAGTCGGCGTCCCACTCGCGCGACGAGTGAACATAGACACTCGCGACACATGTGTCTGTCGTAGCAACACGCACCCTCACTGCCACACACTCGACGCCCGCACCTAGAATGTCAGATACGTCGAGACGCACTTGGGGAAGGCGCGCACGCACGTAGAGAGAGGTCCTTGCCAGGCCCTGAGGGTGCGCCGGGTTATTGCAGTGCGTGCTTAAGCACGCGCTGTTCCTGCAGCTCGTGGCCCCGTGGTAAGCCACATACCCTGGCAGGTTGAGGGCCCCATCACGAACTCGCGTCTCTTGCAGTGCCAGGACGTCGAGGTCGCGTTGGGGCAGTGAGCGGGTGAGCTCAGGGATACGGCGGCGGAGGGAACGCACGTTCCACTGGAAAATCCGCGGCCGCGGCTTCTTCGACGCACTAGCCATGGTGTGTCAGATCGTGATGTGCGCGCAAAGCTGCGATGCAGTAGTCGCGCGTCGCCGGGCTGCACACCGTGGTCTCCAGGAGTGCGCGAAGAGCCGCGACCAGTGCCGTCATCACTGTATCCCTTGCGTCCTTTTGGGGAGTGGGGGAACGTGTAGGCTGTGTGGCCGCCGGTGCTGTGGTGGCCTTGCCCTTCAGGGCATCGCGGAAAGTGCAGCCAGGGTGTGTGGCTGCCGTTGCTGCCGCTGAAGCCTCCCGTTGAAGCGAAGCTTTTGCTCGCTCGACGGCTTCGCGGCGCGTCAGCTTTCCGCCAGAGGAGGCGAGGAGAAAGGCGGCCTTTCGCTGCAGCTGCCATGACTCGCACCGAGGTTCGTTGGTGGGGTGGGAGCCCTTGCAGTTGATGCAGCGGGGTTTCTCTGAGGGGCAGGGACCCTCTGCGTGTTTCCCGCTGCAGCGGAGGCAGCGCCTGTCACGCGAGCACGTTGCGGTGGCGTGTCCAAACACACCGCAACGCGCACACTGCAGTGGACGCGGAAGGCGCGGCCGCACCGGCCTCCGTTGTTTGAAGAGCAAGAGCTCGGGTGGCACGACAGTTCCCTCGAATGTAATGACAAGCGTGGAGCCGCGCCGCGCACACGACAGGGTTCTTGCCGCTGAGGAGATGTTCGCGGCAATGCGGTCGAGGGGAATGTTTTCGTCAACCCCAAACACCTCCCCTACACACGAGTTCAGGTCGAGCACCTTTGCCCTTACTCTGACATCAACGATGGTGGTGATCCCAAGGAGAGCACTGACATCAGAGTTGGGGGCGGTGTCGACAGCGACGAGATTGCGGCGGTGATTGACCCGCACCCTTTGTGTGGCTGCAAAACCGGCGAGGAAGGCAGAGATTGCGTCCCTCGATGCAGCCAGGAAGTGTGCCTTACGGCCGACCGGTCTGAAAATGATCGTCTGGCCGATCGCATCACCAGCAGGCCGCGGTGGTGATTGCCTCACAGGGGCGCGGATCTCCGCTGCCACCAGAGAGGAAGCTGGGCGTGGCGCTGGCTGCTGTGTTTTCTTCGGTTTCCCCTTCCCTTTCCCTCTTGTCTGTGGCAGAGAGGAGTCAATCGGCGCGCAGAGAGTAAGCTTGCCCGGGGCCTCTGTGGTTGGAAGAGGGGGAAAACTTGCAAAGCCCGCCTGGGGAGAGGGGGAGACTCGGGTTGTTGAGGGGAGTGGCACCTCCTCTCTTTGTGGTCCGCTCAGTTCCTTTGGGGGGCCCGCCGGAAGAGGGAGGGGGTTGTTGGCCTGAGGGGAGGACGGGGGGGAGACCAGGAGTTGACCCACGCTCGCCTCGGGAAAGGGCTGTGGCTTGTGCGCCACTCTCTCCAGTGACGTCAGGACTGGGGAGGACTGGTTGGGGGAGGAAACCAGTTTTCGGCTGCGCAGATAGATCGCGGGCTGGGTTGGTGCCGGCGGCTGCAGCAGACGACGCTCCCTGCACAGGCTGTTCCACGCTCACGACACTGCATCACGAAATGCATCATGATGCATCACTGCATCACGAAAGCACTGCGGTAAAGCAGGCATTAGCAGAATAGCATTACATGATACGAAATGAACGCATGCACAGGCCACTTGTGCATCAAACAAATACAGGCGTTTGCGACTGCTCAGGCCAAATATGCATCTTGGCAGGTCCGTTTCAGGCAAACAAAAGGACAACTACCAAAAGATGATTAAGCTTCAATGCATCGCGAAAGTACTGCGGTAAAGCCAGCATGAGCAGAAGAGCAATAGATGATACGAAATGAACGCATGCACAGGCCACTTGTGCATTAAACAAATATAAGCATTTGTGACTGCTCAGGCCAAATATGCATCTTGGCACGTCCGTTTCAGGCAAACAAAAGGACAAATACTAAAATATGATCAAGCTTCACTGCATCGAAAAATCACTGCGGTAAAGCAAGTATGAGCAGAAGAGCACTACATGCTACGAAATGAACGCATGCCCAGGCCACTTGTGCATCAAACAAATATAAGCTTTTGCGACTGCTCAGGCCAATTATGCATCTTGGCTCGTCCGTTTCGCGCAAACAAAAGGACAAATACTTAATTATGATCATGCTTCACTGCATCGCAAAAGCACTGCGGTAAAGCCAGCATGAGCAGAAGAGCATTACATGTTACGAAATGAACGCATGCACAGAGTACTTGTGCATCGAACAAATATAAGCATTTTTGACTGCTCAGGCCAATTATGCATCTTGGCATGTCCGTTTCAGGCAAACAAAAGGACAAATACTTAAATATGATCAAGCTTCACTGCATCGCAGAAGCACTGTGGTAAAGCCAGCATAGGCAGAAGAGCATTACATGATACGAAATGAACGCATGCACAGGCCACTTGTGCATCAAACAAATATAAGCATTTGCGACTGCTCAGGCCAAATAAGCATTTTGGCACGACCGTTTCAGAGAGACAAAAAGACAATTACCAAAAGATGATTAAGCTTCACTGCATCACAAAAGTACTGCGGTAAAGCGGGCATGAGCAGAAGAGCAATACATGATACGAAATGAACTTAGCACAGGCCACTTGTGCATCAAACAAATATAAGCATTTGCGACTGCTCATGCCAAATATGCATCTTTGCACGTCCGTTTTAGGGAGACAATAAGACAATTACCAAAAAATTATCAAACTTCACTGGATCGAAAAAGCACTGCGGTAAAGCCAGCGTGAACCGAAGAGCATTACATGATACGAAATGAACGCATACACAGGCCACTTGTGCATCGAACAAATATAAGCATTTGTGACTGCTCAGGCCAAATATGCGTCTTGGCACGTCCGTTTCAAGGAGACAAAAAGACAATTACCAAAAGATGATTAAGCTTCACTGCATCGCGAAAGCACTGCGGTAAAGCCACCGTGAGCAGAGAAGCATTATATGATACCAAATGAACGCATGCACAGGCCGCTTGTGCAGCAAACAAATATAAGCATTTGCGACTGCTAAGGCCAAATATGCATCTTGGCACGTTCGTTTAGGCGAGACATAAAGACAATTACCAAAAGATGAATAAGCTTCACTGCATCAAAAAAGCACTGCGGTAAAGCCAGCATGAGCAGGAGAGCACTACGTGATACGAAATGAACGCATGCCCAGGCCACTTGTGCATCAAACAAATATAAGCATTTGCGACTGCTCAGGCATCTTGGCACGTCCGTTTCAAGCAAACAAAAGGACAAATACTTAAATATGATCATGCTTCACTGCATTGCAAAAGCACTGTGGTAAAGCCAGCGTGAGCAGAAAAGCATTATATGTTACGAAATGAACGCATGCACAGGGTACTTGTGCATCAAACAAATATAAGCATTTGCGACTGCTCAGGCCACATATGCATCTTGGCACGTCCGTTTCAGGGAGACAGAGAGACAATTACCAAAAGATGATTATGCTTCACTGCATCGCGAAAGCACTGCGGTAAAGTCAGCGTGAGCAGAAGAGCATTCCATGATACGAAATTTACGCATGCACAGGCCACTTGTGCATCAAACAAATATAAGCATTTGCGACTGCACAGGCCAAATATGCATCTTGGCACGTCCGTTTCTGGCAAACAAAAATATAAACACTTGAATATGATCAAGCTTCACTGCATCGCAAAAGCAGTGCGGTAAAGCCAGCGTGAGCAGAATATCATTAGAAGATACGAAATGAACGTATGGGCAGGCCACTTGTGCATCAAACAAAGATAGGCATTTGCGACTGCTAGAGCCAAATATGCATCTTGGCACGTCCGTTTCAGGCAAACAAAAGGACAATTACCAAAAGATGATTAAGAATCACTGCATCGCGAAAGAACTGCCGTAAAGCCAGCATGAGCAGAAAAGCAATACATGATACGAAATGAACGCATGCACAGGCCACTTGTGCATCAAACAAATAGAAGCATTTGCAACTGCTCAGGCCAAATATGCATCTTGGCACGTCCGTTTCAGGCAAACAAAAGGACAAATACTATAATATGATCAAGCTTCACTGCGTCGAAAAAGCACTGCTGTAAAGCAAGTATGAGCAGAACAGCACTACATGATACGAAAAGAACGCATGCCCAGGCCACTTGTGCATCAATCAAATATAAGCATTTTCGACTGCTCAGGCCAAATATGCATCTTGGCAGGTCCGTTTCAGGCAGACAAAAGGACAATTACGAAAAGATGATTAAGCTTCACTGCATCGCGAAAGAACTGCGGTAAAGCCAGCATGAGCAGAAGAGCAAGACATGATACGAAGTGAGCGCATGCACAGGCCACTTGTGCATCAAACAAATATAAGCATTTGCGACTGCTCAGGCCAAATATGCATCTTGGCACGTCCGTTTCAGGGAGACAAAAAGACAATTACCAAAAGATGACTATGCTTCACTGCATCGCCAAAGCACTGCGGTAAAACCAGCATGAGCAGAAGAGCATTACATGATACGAAATGAATGCATGCACAGGCCACTTGTGCATCAAACAAATATAAGCATTTGCGACTGCTCAGGCCAAATATCCATGTTGCGTTGTCCATCTCAGACAAACGAAAAGACAAATACTAAAATATGATCAAGCTTCACTGCATCGAAAAAGCACTGCGGTAATGCCAGGGTGAGCAGAAGAGCGTTACATGATACGAAACGAACGCATGCACAGGCAACTTTTGCATCAATCAAATATAAGCATTTGCGACTGCTCAGGCCAAATATGCATCTTGGCATGTCTGTTTCAGGGAGACAAAAAAAAACAATTACCAAGAGATGATTAGGCTTAACCGTATCGCGAAAGCACTGAAGTAAAACCAGCGTGAGCAGAAGAGCATTACATGATACGAAATGAACGCATGCCCAGGCCACTTGTGCATCAAACAAATATAAGCATTTGCGACTGCTCAAGCCAAATATGCATCTTGGCACGTCCGTTTCAGGCAAACAAAAGGACAAATACTAAAATATGATCAAGCTTCACTGCATCAAAAAAGCACTGCGGTAAAGCAAGTATGAGCAGCAGAGCACTACATGATACGAAATGAACGCATGCCCAGGCCACTTGTGCATCAAACAAATATAAGCATTTGCGACTGCTCAGGCCAAATATGCATCTTGGCACGTCCGTTTCAGGCAAACAAAAGCACAAATACTAAAATATGATCAAGCTTCACTGCATCGAAAAAGCACTGCGGGAAAGCAAGCAAGAGCAGAAGAGCATTACATGATACGAAATGAACGCATGCACAGGCCACTTGTGCATCAAACAAATATAAGCATTTGCGACTGCTCAGGCCAAATATGCATCTTGGCACGTCCGTTTCAGGCAAACAAAAAGACCAATACTTAAGTATGATTAGGCTTCACTGCACCGCAAAAGCACTGCGGTAAAGCCAGCGTGAGCAGAATAGCATTACATGATACGAAATGAACGCATGCACAGGCCACTTGTGCATCAAACAAACATAGGCATTTGCGACTGCTCAGGCCAAATATGCATCTTGGCAGGTCCGTTTCAGGCAAACAAAAGGACAAATACCAAAAGATGATTAAGCTTCAATGCATCGCGAAAGTACTGCGGTAAAGCCAGCATGAGCAGAAGAGCAATACTTGATACGAAATGAACGCATGCACAGGCCACTTGTGCATTAATTGAACATAAGCACTTGCGACTGCTCAGGCCAAATATGCATCTTGGCTCGTCCGTTTCGCGCAAACAAAGGGACAAATACTTAAATATGATCATGCTTCACTGCATCGCAAAAGCACTGCGGTAAAGCCAGCGTGAGCAGAAGAGCATTACATGTTACGAAATGAACGCATGCCCAGGGTACTTGTGCATCAAACAAATATAAGCATTTGCGACTGTTCAGGCCAAATATGCATCTTGGCATGTCCGTTTCAGGCAAATAAAAGGACAAATACTTAAATATGATCAAGCTTCACTGCATCGCAAAAGCACTGCGGTAAAGCCAGCATAAGCAGAAGAGCATTACGTGATACGAAATGAACGCATGCACAGGCCACTTGTGCATCAAACAAATATAAGCATTTGCGACTGCTCAGGCCAAATATGCATCTTGGCACGTCCGTTTCAGAGAGACAAAAAGACAATTACCAAAAGATGATTAAGCTTCACTGCATCACGAAAGCACTGCGGTAAAGCGGGCATTAGCAGAATAGCATTACATGATACGAAATGAACGCATGCACAGGCCACTTGTGCATCAAACAAATACAGGCATTTGCGACTGCTCAGGCCAAATATGCATCTTGGCAGGTCCGTTTCAGGCAAACAAAAGGAGAATTACCAAAAGATGATTAAGCTTCAATGCATCGCGAAAGTACTGCGGTAAAGCCAGCATGAGCAGAAGAGCAATAGATGATACGAAATGAACGCATGCGCAGGCCACTTGTGCATTAAACAAATATAAGCATTTGTGACTGCTCAGGCCAAATATGCATCTTGGCACGTCCGTTTCAGGCAAACAAAAGGACAAATACTAAAATATGATCAAGCTTCACTGCATCGAAAAAGCACTGCGGTAAAGCAAGTATGAGCAGAATAGCACTACATGATACGAAATGAACGCATGCCCAGGCCACTTGTGCATCAAACAAATATAAGCATTTGCGACTGCTCACGCCAAATATGCATCTTGGCTCGTCCGTTTCGCGCAAACAAAAGGACAAATACTTAATTATGATCATGCTTCACTGCATCGCAAAAGCACTGCGGTAAAGCCAGCGTGAGCAGAAGAGCATTACATGTTACGAAATGAACGCATGCGCAGGGTACTTGTGCATCGAACAAATATAGGCATTTTCGACTGCTTAGGCCAATTATGCATCTTGGCATGTCCGTTTCAGGCAAACAAAAGGACAAATACTTAAATATGATCAAGCTTCACTGCATCGCAGAAGCACTGTGGTAAAGCCAGCATAGGCAGAAGAGCATTACATGATACGAAATGAACGCATGCACAGGCCACTTGTGCATCAAACAAATATAAGCATTTGCGACTGCTCAGGCCAAATAAGCATCTTGGCACGTCCGTTTCAGAGAGACAAAAAGACAATTACCAAAAGATGATTAAGCTTCACTGCATCACGAAAGTACTGCGGTAAAGCGGGCTTGAGCAGAAGAGCAATAGATGATACGAAATGAACTTAGCACAGGCCACTTGTGCATCAAACAAATATAAGCATTTGCGACTGCTCAGGCCAAATATGCATCTTTGCACGTCCGTTTTAGGGAGACAATAAGACAATTACCAAAAAATTATCAAACTTCACTGGATCGAAAAAGCACTTCGGTAAAGCCAGCGTGAACCGAAGAGCATTACATGATACGAAATGAACGCATACACAGGCCAGTTGTGCATCGAACAAATATAAGCATTTGCGACTGCTCAGGCCAAATATGCGTCTTGGCACGTCCGTTTCAAGGAGACAAAAAGACAATTACCAAAAGAGGATTAAGCTTCACTGCATCGCGAAAGCACTGCGGTAAAGCCACCGTGAGCAGAGAAGCATTATATGATACCAAATGAACGCATGCACAGGCCGCTTGTGCAACAAACAAATATAAGCATTTGCGACTGCTCAGGCCAAATATGCATCTTGGCACGTTCGTTTAGGCGAGACATAAAGACAATTACCAAAAGATGAATAAGCTTCACTGCATCAAAAAAGCACTGCGGTAAAGCCAGCATGAGCAGAAGAGCACTACGTGATACGAAACGAACGCATGCCCAGGCCACTTGTGCATCAAACAAATATAAGCATTTGCGACTGCTCAGGCATCTTGGCTCGTCCGTTTCGCGCAAACAAAAGGACAAATACTTAATTATGATCATGCTTCACTGCATCGCAAAAGCACTGCGGTAAAGCCAGCGTGAGCAGAAGAGCATTACATGTTACGAAATGAACGCATGCACAGGGTACTTGTGCATCGAACAAATATAGGCATTTTCGACTGCTTAGGCCAATTATGCATCTTGGCATGTCCGTTTCAGGCAAACAAAAGGACAAATACTTAAATATGATCAAGCTTCACTGCATCGCAGAAGCACTGTGGTAAAGCCAGCATAGGCAGAAGAGCATTCCATGATACGAAATTTACGCATGCACAGGCCACTTGTGCATAAAACAAATATAAGCATTTGCGACTGCACAGGCCAAATATGCATCTTGGTACGTCCATTTCTGGCAAACAAAAGTATAAACACTTGAATATGATCAAGCTTCACTGCATCGCAAAAGCAGTGCGGTAAAGCCAGCGTGAGCAGAATATCATTACAAGATACGAAATGAACGTATGGGCAGGCCACTTGTGCATCAAACAAAGATAGGCATTTGCGACTGCTAGAGCCAAATATGCATCTTGGCACGACCGTTTCAGGCAAACAAAAGGACAAATACTTAAATTTGATCAAGCTTCACTGCATCGCCAAAGCACTGCAATAATGCCAGCGTGAGCAGAAAAGCATTACATGATACGAAATGAACGCATGCACAGGCAACTTTTGCATCAATCAAATATAAGCATTTGCGACTGCTCAGGCCAAATATGCATCTTAACATGTCCGTTTCAGGGAGACAAAAAAAACAATTACCAAGAGATGATTAGGCTTCACCGTATCGCGAAAGCACTGAAGTAAAGCCAGCGTGAGCAGAAGAGCATTACATGATACGAAATGAACGCATGCCCAGGCCACTTGTGCATCAAACAAATATAAGCATTTGCGACTGCTCAAGCCAAATATGCATCTTGGCACGTCCGTTTCAGGCAAACAAAAGGACAAATACTAAAATATGATCAAGCTTCACTGCATCGAAAAAGCACTGCGGTAAAGCAAGTATGAGCAGCAGAGCACTACATGATACGAAATGAACGCATGCCCAGGCCACTTGTGCATCAAACAAATATAAGCATTTGCGACTGCTCAGGCCAAATATGCATCTTGGCACGTCCGTTTCAGGCAAACAAAAGGACAAATACTAAAATATGATCAAGCTTCACTGCATCGAAAAAGCACTGCGGGAAAGCCAGCAAGAGCAGAAGAGCATTACATGATACGAAATGAACGCATGCACAGGCCACTTGTGCATCAAACAAGTATAAGCATTTGCGACTGCTCAGGCCAAATATGCATCTTGGCACGTCCGTTTCAGGCAAACAAAAAGACCAATACTTAAGTATGATTAGGCTTCACTGCATCGCAAAAGCACTGCGGTAAAGCCAGCGTGAGCAGAATAGCATTACATGATACGAAATGAACGCATGCACAGGCCACTTGTGCATCAAACAAATATAGGCATTTGCGACTGCTCAGGCCAAATATGCATGTTGGCAGGTCCGTTTCAGGCAAACAAAAGGACAAATACCAAAAGATGATTAAGCTTCAATGCATCGCGAAAGTACTGCGGTAAAGCCAGCATGAGCAGAAGAGCAATACTTGATACGAAATGAACGCATGCACAGGCCACTTGTGCATTAATTGAACATAAAAACTTGCGACTGCTCAGGCCAAATATGCATCTTGGCTCGTCCGTTTCGCGCAAACAAAGGGACAAATACTTAAATATGATCATGCTTCACTGCATCGCAAAAGCACTGCGGTAAAGCCAGCGTGAGCAGAACAGCATTACATGTTACGAAATGAACGCATGCACAGGGTACTTGTGCATCAAACAAATATAAGCATTTGCGACTGTTCAGGCCAAATATGCATCTTGGCATGTCCGTTTCAGGCAAATAAAAGGACAAATACTTAAATATGATCAAGCTTCACTGCATCGCAAAAGCACTGCGGTAAAGCCAGCATAAGCAGAAGAGCATTACGTGATACGAAATGAACGCATGCACAGGCCACTTGTGCATCAAACAAATATAAGCATTTGCGACTGCTCAGGCCAAATATGCATCTTGGCACGTCCGTTTCAGAGAGACAAAAAGACAATTACCAAAAGATGATTAAGCTTCACTGCATCACGAAAGCACTGCGGTAAAGCGGGCATTAGCAGAATAGCATTACATGATACGAAATGAACGCATGCACAGGCCACTTGTGCATCAAACAAATACAGGCATTTGCGACTGCTCAGGCCAAATATGCATCTTGGCAGGTCCGTTTCAGGCAAACAAAAGGAGAATTACCAAAAGATGATTAAGCTTCAATGCATCGCGAAAGTACTGCGGTAAAGCCAGCATGAGCAGAAGAGCAATAGATGATACGAAATGAACGCATGCACAGGCCACTTGTGCATCAAACAAATATAAGCATTTGCGACTGTTCAGGCCAAATATGCATCTTGGCATGTACGTTTCAGGCAAATAAAAGGACAAATACTTAAATATGATCAAGCTTCACTGCATCGCAAAAGCACTGCGGTAAAGCCAGCATAAGCAGAAGAGCATTACGTGATACGAAATGAACGCATGCACAGGCCACTTGTGCATCAAACAAATATAAGCAATTGCGACTGCTCAGGCCAAATAAGCATCTTGGCACGTCCGTTTCAGAGAGACAAAAAGACAATTACCAAAAGATGATTAAGCTTCACTGCATCACGAAAGTACTGCGGTAAAGCGGGCATGAGCAGAAGAGCAATAGATGATACGAAATGAACTTAGCACAGGCCACTTGTGCATCAAACAAATATAAGCATTTGCGACTGCTCAGGCCAAATATGCATCTTTGCACGTCCGTTTTAGGGAGACAATAAGACAATTACCAAAAAATTATCAAACTTCACTGGATCGAAAAAGCACTTCGGTAAAGCCAGCGTTAACCGAAGAGCATTACATGATACGAAATGAACGCATACACAGGCCACTTGTGCATCGAACAAATTTAAGCATTTGCGACTGCTCAGGCCAAATATGCGTCTTGGCACGTCCGTTTCAAGGAGACAAAAAGACAATTACCAAAAGATGATTAAGCTTCACTGCATCGCGAAAGCACTGCGGTAAAGCCACCGTGAGCAGAGAAGCATTATATGATACCAAATGAACGCATGCACAGGCCGCTTGTGCAGCAAACAAATATAAGCATTTGCGACTGCTCAGGCCAAATATGCGTCTTGGCACGTCCGTTTCAAGGAGACAAAAAGACAATTACCAAAAGATGATTAAGCTTCACTGCATCAAAAAAGCACTGCGGTAAAGCCAGCATGAGCAGAAGAGCACTACGTGATACGAAATGAACGCATGCCCAGGCCACTTGTGCATCAAACAGATATAAGCATTTGCGACTGCTCAGGCATCTTGGCACGTCCGTTTCAAGCAAACAAAAGGACAAATACCTAAATATGATCATGCTTCACTGCATTGCAAAAGCACTGTGGTAAAGCCAGCGTGAGCAGAAAAGCATTATATGTTACGAAATGAACGCATGCACAGGGTACTTCTGCATCAAACAAATATAAGCATTTGCGACTGCTCAGGCCACATATGCATCTTGGCACGTCCGTCTCAGGGAGACAGAAAGACAATTACCAAAAGATGATTATGCTTCACTGCATCGCGAAAGCACTGCGGTAAGGCCAACGTGAGCAGAAGAGCATTCCATGATACGAAATTTACGCATGCACAGGCCACTTGTGCATAAAACAAATAAAAGCATTTGCGACTGCACAGGCCAAATATGCATCTTGTTACGTCCATTTCTGGCAAACAAAAGTATAAACACTTGAATATGATCAAGCTTCACTGCATCGCAAAAGCAGTGCGGTAAAGCCAGCGTGAGCAGAATATCATTACAAGATACGAAATGAACGTATGGGCAGGCCACTTGTGCATCAAACAAAGATAGGCATTTGCGACTGCTAGAGCCAAATATGCATCTTGGCACGACCGTTTCAGGCAAACAAAAGGACAAATACTTAAATTTGATCAAGCTTCACTGCATCGCAAAAGCACTGCAATAATGCCAGCGTGAGCAGAAAAGCATTACATGATACGAAATGAACGCATGCACAGGCCACTAGTGCATCAATCAAATATAAGCATTTCCGACTGCACAGGCCAAATATGCATCTTGGCACGTCGTTTCAGGCAAACAAAAGGACAATTACCAAAAGATGATTAAGCTTCACTGCATCGCGAAAGAACTGCGGTAAAGCCAGCTTGAGCAGTAGAGCATTACATGATACGAAATGAACGCAAGCACAGGCCATTTGTGCATCAAAAAAATATAAGTATTTGCGACTGCTCAGGCCAAATATGCATCTTGGCACGTCCGTTTCAGGCAAACAAAAGGACAAATACTAAAATATGATCAAGCTTCACTGCATCGAAAAAGCACTGCGGTAAAGCCAGCATGAGCAGAAGAGCACTACATGATACAAAATGAACGCATGCCCAGGACACTTGTGCATCAAACAAATATAAGCATTTGCGACTGCACAGAATAAATATGCATCTTGGCACGTCCGTTTCAGGCAAACAAAAGGACAATTACCAAAAGATGATTAAGCTTCACTGCATCGCAAAAGAACTGCCGTAAAGCCAGCATGAGCAGAAAAGCAATACATGATACGAAATGAACGCATGCACAGGCCACTTGTGCATCAAACAAATAGAAGCATTGGCAACTGCTCAGGCCAAATATGCATCTTGGCACGTCCGTTTCAGGCAAACAAAAGGACAAATAATATAATATGATCAAACTTCACTGCATCGAAAAAGCACTGCGGTAAAGCAAGTATGAGCAGAAGAGCACTACATGATACGAAATGAACGCATGCCCAGGCCACTTGTGCATCAAACAAATATGAGCATTTGCGACTGCTCAGGCCAAATATGCATCTTGGCTCGTCCGTTTCGCGCAAACAAAGGGACAAATACTTAAATATGATCATGCTTCACTGCATCGCAAAAGCACTGCGGTAAAGCCAGCGTGAGCAGAAGAGCATTACATGTTACGAAATGAACGCATGCCCAGGGTACTTGTGCATCAAACAAATATAAGCATTTGCGACTGTTCAGGCCAAATATGCATCTTGGCATGTCCGTTTCAGGCAAATAAAAGGACAAATACTTAAATATGATCAAGCTTCACTGCATCGCAAAAGCACTGCGGTAAAGCCAGCATAAGCAGAAGAGCATTACGTGATACGAAATGAACGCATGCACAGGCCACTTGTGCATCAAACAAATATAAGCATTTGCGACTGCTCAGGCCAAATATGCATCTTGGCACGTCCGTTTCAGAGAGACAAAAAGACAATTACCAAAAGATGATTAAGCTTCACTGCATCACGAAAGCACTGCGGTAAAGCGGGCATTAGCAGAATAGCTTTACATGATACGAAATGAACGCATGCACAGGCCACTTGTGCATCAAACAAATACAGGCATTTGCGACTGCTCAGGCCAAATATGCATCTTGGCAGGTCCGTTTCAGGCAAACAAAAGGAGAATTACCAAAAGATGATTAAGCTTCAATGCATCGCGAAAGTACTGCGGTAAAGCCAGCATGAGCAGAAGAGCAATAGATGATACGAAATGAACGCATGCGCAGGCCACTTGTGCATTAAACAAATATAAGCATTTGTGACTGCTCAGGCCAAATATGCATCTTGGCACGTCCGTTTCAGGCAAACAAAAGGATAAATACTAAAATATGATCAAGCTTCACTGCATCGAAAAAGCACTGCGGTAAAGCAAGTATGAGCAGAATAGCACTACATGATACGAAATGAACGCATGCCCAGGCCACTTGTGCATCAAACAAATATAAGCATTTGCGACTGCTCACGCCAAATATGCATCTTGGCTCGTCCGTTTCGCGCAAACAAAAGGACAAATACTTAATTATGATCATGCTTCACTGCATCGCAAAAGCACTGCGGTAAAGCCAGCGTGAGCAGAAGAGCATTACATGTTACGAAATGAACGCATGCGCAGGGTACTTGTGCATCGAACAAATATAGGCATTTTCGACTGCTTAGGCCAATTATGCATCTTGGCATGTCCGTTTCAGGCAAACAAAAGGACAAATACTTAAATATGATCAAGCTTCACTGCATCGCAGAAGCACTGTGGTAAAGCCAGCATAGGCAGAAGAGCATTACATGATACGAAATGAACGCATGCACAGGCCACTTGTGCATCAAACAAATATAAGCATTTGCGACTGCTCAGGCCAAATAAGCATCTTGGCACGTCCGTTTCAGAGAGACAAAAAGACAATTACCAAAAGATGATTAAGCTTCACTGCATCACGAAAGTACTGCGGTAAAGCGGGCTTGAGCAGAAGAGCAATAGATGATACGAAATGAACTTAGCACAGGCCACTTGTGCATCAAACAAATATAAGCATTTGCGACTGCTCAGGCCAAATATGCATCTTTGCACGTCCGTTTTAGGGAGACAATAAGACAATTACCAAAAAATTATCAAACTTCACTGGATCGAAAAAGCACTTCGGTAAAGCCAGCGTGAACCGAAGAGCATTACATGATACGAAATGAACGCATACACAGGCCACTTGTGCATCGAACAAATATAAGCATTTGCGACTGCTCAGGCCAAATATGCGTCTTGGCACGTCCGTTTCAAGGAGACAAAAAGACAATTACCAAAAGATGATTAAGCTT
This sequence comes from Rhipicephalus microplus, assembly GCF_043290135.1. NCBI lineage: Eukaryota > Metazoa > Arthropoda > Arachnida > Ixodida > Ixodidae > Rhipicephalus > Rhipicephalus microplus. The sequence continues at coordinate 271,188 of NW_027464743.1, read as the reverse complement.
CACTGCATCGCGAAAGCACTGCGGTAAAGCCACCGTGAGCAGAGAAGCATTATATGATACCAAATGAACGCATGCACAGGCCGCTTGTGCAACAAACAAATATAAGCATTTGCGACTGCTCAGGCCAAATATGCATCTTGGCACGTTCGTTTAGGCGAGACATAAAGACAATTACCAAAAGATGAATAAGCTTCACTGCATCAAAAAAGCACTGCGGTAAAGCCAGCATGAGCAGAAGAGCACTACGTGATACGAAATGAACGCATGCCCAGGCCACTTGTGCATCAAACAAATATAAGCATTTGCGACTGCTCAGGCATCTTGGCTCGTCCGTTTCGCGCAAACAAAAGGACAAATACTTAATTATGATCATGCTTCACTGCATCGCAAAAGCACTGCGGTAAAGCCAGCGTGAGCAGAAGAGCATTACATGTTACGAAATGAACGCATGCACAGGGTACTTGTGCATCGAACAAATATAGGCATTTTCGACTGCTTAGGCCAATTATGCATCTTGGCATGTCCTTTTCAGGCAAACAAAAGGACAAATACTTAAATATGATCAAGCTTCACTGCATCGCAGAAGCACTGTGGTAAAGCCAGCATAGGCAGAAGAGCATTCCAGATACGAAATTTACGCATGCACAGGCCACTTGTGCATAAAACAATCATAAGCATTTGCGACTGCACAGGCCAAATATGCATCTTGGTACGTCCATTTCTGGCAAACAAAAGTATAAACACTTGAATATGATCAAGCTTCACTGCATCGCAAAAGCAGTGCGGTAAAGCCAGCGTGAGCAGAATATCATTACAAGATACGAAATGAACGTATGGGCAGGCCACTTGTGCATCAAACAAAGATAGGCATTTGCGACTGCTAGAGCCAAATATGCATCTTGGCACGACCGTTTCAGGCAAACAAAAGGACAAATACTTAAATTTGATCAAGCTTCACTGCATCGCCAAAGCACTGCAATAATGCCAGCGTGAGCAGAAAAGCATTACATGATACGAAATGAACGCATGCACAGGCAACTTTTGCATCAATCAAATATAAGCATTTGCGACTGCTCAGGCCAAATATGCATCTTAACATGTCCGTTTCAGGGAGACAAAAAAAAACAATTACCAAGAGATGATTAGGCTTCACCGTATCGCGAAAGCACTGAAGTAAAGCCAGCGTGAGCAGAAGAGCATTACATGATACGAAATGAACGCATGCCCAGGCCACTTGTGCATCAAACAAATATAAGCATTTGCGACTGCTCAAGCCAAATATGCATCTTGGCACGTCCGTTTCAGGCAAACAAAAGGACAAATACTAAAATATGATCAAGCTTCACTGCATCGAAAAAGCACTGCGGTAAAGCAAGTATGAGCAGCAGAGCACTACATGATACGAAATGAACGCATGCCCAGGCCACTTGTGCATCAAACAAATATAAGCATTTGCGACTGCTCAGGCCAAATATGCATCTTGGCACGTCTGTTTCAGGCAAACAAAAGGACAAATACTAAAATATGATCAAGCTTCACTGCATCGAAAAAGCACTGCGGGAAAGCCAGCAAGAGCAGAAGAGCATTACATGATACGAAATGAACGCATGCACAGGCCACTTGTGCATCAAACAAATATAAGCATTTGCGACTGCTCAGGCCAAATATGCATCTTGGCACGTCCGTTTCAGGCAAACAAAAAGACCAATACTTAAGTATGATTCGGCTTCACTGCATCGCAAAAGCACTGCGGTAAAGCCAGCGTGAGCAGAATAGCATTACATGATACGAAATGAACGCATGCACAGGCCACTTGTGCATCAAACAAATATAGGCATTTGCGACTGCTCAGGCCAAATATGCATCTTGGCAGGTCCGTTTCAGGCAAACAAAAGGACAAATACCAAAAGATGATTAAGCTTCAATGCATCGCGAAAGTACTGCGGTAAAGCCAGCATGAGCAGAAGAGCAATACTTGATACGAAATGAACGCATGCACAGGCCACTTGTGCATTAATTGAACATAAGAACTTGCGACTGCTCAGGCCAAATATGCATCTTGGCTCGTCCGTTTCGCGCAAACAAAGGGACAAATACTTAAATATGATCATGCTTCACTGCATCGCAAAAGCACTGCGGTAAAGCCAGCGTGAGCAGAACAGCATTACATGTTACGAAATGAACGCATGCACAGGGTACTTGTGCATCAAACAAATATAAGCATTTGCGACTGTTCATGCCAAATATGCATCTTGGCATGTCCGTTTCAGGCAAATAAAAGGACAAATACTTAAATATGATCAAGCTTCACTGCATCGCAAAAGCACTGCGGTAAAGCCAGCATAAGCAGAAGAGCATTACGTGATACGAAATGAACGCATGCACAGGCCACTTGTGCATCAAACAAATATAAGCATTTGCGACTGCTCAGGCCAAATATGCATCTTGGCACGTCCGTTTCAGAGAGACAAAAAGACAATTACCAAAAGATGATTAAGCTTCACTGCATCACGAAAGCACTGCGGTAAAGCGGGCATTAGCAGAATAGCATTACATGATACGAAATGAACGCATGCACAGGCCACTTGTGCATCAAACAAATACAGGCATTTGCGACTGCTCAGGCCAAATATGCATCTTGGCAGGTCCGTTTCAGGCAAACAAAAGGAGAATTACCAAAAGATGATTAAGCTTCAATGCATCGCGAAAGTACTGCGGTAAAGCCAGCATGAGCAGAAGAGCAATAGATGATACGAAATGAACGCATGCACAGGCCACTTGTGCATCAAACAAATATAAGCATTTGCGACTGTTCAGGCCAAATATGCATCTTGGCATGTACGTTTCAGGCAAATAAAAGGACAAATACTTAAATATGATCAAGCTTCACTGCATCGCAAAAGCACTGCGGTAAAGCCAGCATAAGCAGAAGAGCATTACGTGATACGAAATGAACGCATGCACAGGCCACTTGTGCATCAAACAAATATAAGCAATTGCGACTGCTCAGGCCAAATAAGCATCTTGGCACGTCCGTTTCAGAGAGACAAAAAGACAATTACCAAAAGATGATTAAGCTTCACTGCATCACGAAAGTACTGCGGTAAAGCGGGCATGAGCAGAAGAGCAATAGATGATACGAAATGAACTTAGCACAGGCCACTTGTGCATCAAACAAATATAAGCATTTGCGACTGCTCAGGCCAAATATGCATCTTTGCACGTCCGTTTTAGGGAGACAATAAGACAATTACCAAAAAATTATCAAACTTCACTGGATCGAAAAAGCACTTCGGTAAAGCCAGCGTGAACCGAAGAGCATTACATGATACGAAATGAACGCATACACAGGCCACTTGTGCATCGAACAAATTTAAGCATTTGCGACTGCTCAGGCCAAATATGCGTCTTGGCACGTCCGTTTCAAGGAGACAAAAAGACAATTACCAAAAGATGATTAAGCTTCACTGCATCGCGAAAGCACTGCGGTAAAGCCACCGTGAGCAGAGAAGCATTATATGATACCAAATGAACGCATGCACAGGCCGCTTGTGCAGCAAACAAATATAAGCATTTGCGACTGCTCAGGCCAAATATGCATCTTGGCACGTTCGTTTAGGCGAGACATAAAGACAATTACCAAAAGATGAATAAGCTTCACTGCATCAAAAAAGCACTGCGGTAAAGCCAGCATGAGCAGAAGAGCACTACGTGATACGAAATGAACGCATGCCCAGGCCACTTGTGCATCAAACAGATATAAGCATTTGCGACTGCTCAGGCATCTTGGCACGTCCGTTTCAAGCAAACAAAAGGACAAATACCTAAATATGATCATGCTTCACTGCATTGCAAAAGCACTGTGGTAAAGCCAGCGTGAGCAGAAAAGCATTATATGTTACGAAATGAACGCATGCACAGGGTACTTCTGCATCAAACAAATATAAGCATTTGCGACTGCTCAGGCCACATATGCATCTTGGCACGTCCGTCTCAGGGAGACAGAAAGACAATTACCAAAAGATGATTATGCTTCACTGCATCGCGAAAGCACTGCGGTAAGGCCAACGTGAGCAGAAGAGCATTCCATGATACAAAATTTACGCATGCACAGGCCACTTGTGCATAAAACAAATATAAGCATTTGCGACTGCACAGGCCAATAATGCATCTTGTTACGTCCATTTCTGGCAAACAAAAGTATAAACACTTGAATATGATCAAGCTTCACTGCATCGCAAAAGCAGTGCGGTAAAGCCAGCGTGAGCAGAATATCATTACAAGATACGAAATGAACGTATGGGCAGGCCACTTGTGCATCAAACAAAGATAGGCATTTGCGACTGCTAGAGCCAAATATGCATCTTGGCACGACCGTTTCAGGCAAACAAAAGGACAAATACTTAAATTTGATCAAGCTTCACTGCATCGCAAAAGCACTGCAATAATGCCAGCTTTAGCAGAAAAGCATTACATGATACGAAATGAACGCATGCACAGGCCACTAGTGCATCAATCAAATATAAGCATTTCCGACTGCACAGGCCAAATATGCATCTTGGCACGTCGTTTCAGGCAAACAAAAGGACAATTACCAAAAGATGATTAGGCTTCACTGCATCGCGAAAGAACTGCGGTAAAGCCAGCTTGAGCAGTAGAGCATTACATGATACGAAATGAACGCAAGCACAGGCCATTTGTGCATCAAAAAAATATAAGTATTTGCGACTGCTCAGGCCAAATATGCATCTTGGCACGTCCGTTTCAGGCAAACAAAAGGACAAATACTAAAATATGATCAAGCTTCACTGCATCGAAAAAGCACTGCGGTAAAGCCAGCATGAGCAGAAGAGCACTACATGATACAAAATGAACGCATGCCCAGGCCACTTGTGCATCAAACAAATATAAGCATTTGCGACTGCACAGAATAAATATGCATCTTGGCACGTCCGTTTCAGGCAAACAAAAGGACAATTACCAAAAGATGATTAAGCTTCACTGCATCGCAAAAGAACTGCCGTAAAGCCAGCATGAGCAGAAAAGCAATACATGATACGAAATGAACGCATGCACAGGCCACTTGTGCATCAAACAAATAGAAGCATTGGCAACTGCTCAGGCCAAATATGCATCTTGGCACGTCCGTTTCAGGCAAACAAAAGGACAAATACTATAATATGATCAAACTTCACTGCATCGAAAAAGCACTGCGGTAAAGCAAGTATGAGCAGAAGAGCACTACATGATACGAAATGAACGCATGCCCAGGCCACTTGTGCATCAAACAAATATGAGCATTTGCGACTGCTCAGGCCAAATATGCATCTTGGCTCGTCCATTTCGCGCAAACAAAAGGACAAATACTTAAATATGATCATGCTTCACTGCATAGCAAAAGCACTGCGGTAAAGCCAGCATGAGCAGAAGAGCATTACAGGATGCGAAATGAACGCATGCACAGGGTACTTGTGCATCAAACAAATATGAGCATTTGCGACTGCTCAGGCCAAATATGCATCTTGGCACGTCCGTTTCAGAGAGACAAAAAGACAATTACCAAAAGATGATTAAGCTTCACTGCATCACGAAAGCACTCCGGTAAAGCGGGCATGAGCAGAAGAGCAATACATGATACGAAATGAACGCATGCACATGCCACTTGTGCATCAAACAAATATAAGCATTTGCGACTGCTCAGGCCAAATATGCATCTTGGCACGTCCGTTTCAGGCAAACAAAAGGACAAATACTTAAATATAATTAGGCTTCACTGCATTGTAAAGGCACTGCGGTAAAGCCAGCGTGAGCAAAATAGCATTACTTGATACGAAATGAACGCATGCACAGGCCACTTGTGCATCAAACAAATATAGGCATTTGCGACTGCTCAGGCCAAATATGCATCATGGCAGGTCTGTTTCAGGCAAACAAAAGGACAATTACCAAAAGATGATTAAGCTTCAATGCATCACGAAAGTACTGCGGTAAAGCCAGCATGAGAGGAAGAGCAATACATGATACGAAATGAACGCATGCACACGCCACTTGTGCATTAAACAAATGTAAGCATTTGCGACTGCTCAGGCCAAATATGCATCTTGGCACGTCCGTTTCAGGGAGACAAAAAGACAATTACCAAAAGATGATTATGCTTCAGTGCATCGCGGAAGCACTGCGGTAAAGCCAGCGTGAGCAGAAGAGCAATACATGGTACGAAATGAACGCATGCACAGGCCACTTGTGCATCAAACAAATATAAGCATTTGCGACTGCACAGGCCAATTATGCATCTTGGCACGTCCATTTCTGGCAAACAAAAGGACAAATACTTAAGTATGATTAGGCTTCACTGCATCGCAAAAGCACTGCGGTAAAGCCAGCGTGAGCAGAATAGCATTACAAGATACGAAATGAACGCATGCACAGGCCACTTGTGCATCAAACAAATATAAGCATTTGCGACTGCTCAGGCCAAATATGCATCTTGGCACGTCCGTTTCAGGCAAACAAAAAGACCAATACTTAAGTATGATTAGGCTTCACTGCATCGCAAAAGCACTGCGGTAAAGCCAGCGTGAGCAGAATAGCATTACATGATACGAAATGAACGCATGCACAGGCCACTTGTGCATCAAACAAATATAGGCATTTGCGACTGCTCAGGCCAAATATGCATCTTGGCAGGTCCGTTTCAGGCAAACAAAAGGACAAATACCAAAAGATGATTAAGCTTCAATGCATCGCGAAAGTACTGCGGTAAAGCCAGCATGAGCAGAAGAGCAATACTTGATACGAAATGAACGCATGCACAGGCCACTTGTGCATTAATTGAACATAAGCACTTGCGACTGCTCAGGCCAAATATGCATCTTGGCTCGTCCGTTTCGCGCAAACAAAGGGACAAATACTTAAATATGATCATGCTTCACTGCATCGCAAAAGCACTGCGGTAAAGCCAGCGTGAGCAGAAGAGCATTACATGTTACGAAATGAACGCATGCCCAGGGTACTTGTGCATCAAACAAATATAAGCATTTGCGACTGTTCAGGCCAAATATGCATCTTGGCATGTCCGTTTCAGGCAAATAAAAGGACAAATACTTAAATATGATCAAGCTTCACTGCATCGCAAAAGCACTGCGGTAAAGCCAGCATAAGCAGAAGAGCATTACGTGATACGAAATGAACGCATGCACAGGCCACTTGTGCATCAAACAAATATAAGCATTTGCGACTGCTCAGGCCAAATATGCATCTTGGCACGTCCGTTTCAGAGAGACAAAAAGACAATTACCAAAAGATGATTAAGCTTCACTGCATCACGAAAGCACTGCGGTAAAGCGGGCATTAGCAGAATAGCATTACATGATACGAAATGAACGCATGCACAGGCCACTTGTGCGTCAAACAAATACAGGCATTTGCGACTGCTCAGGCCAAATATGCATCTTGGCAGGTCCGTTTCAGGCAAACAAAAGGAGAATTACCAAAAGATGATTAAGCTTCAATGCATCGCGAAAGTACTGCGGTAAAGCCAGCATGAGCAGAAGAGCAATAGATGATACGAAATGAACGCATGCGCAGGCCACTTGTGCATTAAACAAATATAAGCATTTGTGACTGCTCAGGCCAAATATGCATCTTGGCACGTCCGTTTCAGGCAAACAAAAGGACAAATACTAAAATATGATCAAGCTTCACTGCATCGAAAAAGCACTGCGGTAAAGCAAGTATGAGCAGAATAGCACTACATGATACGAAATGAACGCATGCCCAGGCCACTTGTGCATCAAACAAATATAAGCATTTGCGACTGCTCACGCCAAATATGCATCTTGGCTCGTCCGTTTCGCGCAAACAAAAGGACAAATACTTAATTATGATCATGCTTCACTGCATCGCAAAAGCACTGTGGTAAAGCCAGCATAGGCAGAAGAGCATTACATGATACGAAATGAACGCATGCACAGGCCACTTGTGCATCAAACAAATATAAGCATTTGCGACTGCTCAGGCCAAATAAGCATCTTGGCACGTCCGTTTCAGAGAGACAAAAAGACAATTACCAAAAGATGATTAAGCTTCACTGCATCACGAAAGTACTGCGGTAAAGCGGGCTTGAGCAGAAGAGCAATAGATGATACGAAATGAACTTAGCACAGGCCACTTGTGCATCAAACAAATATAAGCATTTGCGACTGCTCAGGCCAAATATGCATCTTTGCACGTCCGTTTTAGGGAGACAATAAGACAATTACCAAAAAATTATCAAACTTCACTGGATCGAAAAAGCACTTCGGTAAAGCCAGCGTGAACCGAAGAGCATTACATGATACGAAATGAACGCATACACAGGCCACTTGTGCATCGAACAAATATAAGCATTTGCGACTGCTCAGGCCAAATATGCGTCTTGGCACGTCCGTTTCAAGAAGACAAAAAGACAATTACCAAAAGATGATTAAGCTTCACTGCATCGCGAAAGCACTGCGGTAAAGCCACCGTGAGCAGAGAAGCATTATATGATACCAAATGAACGCATGCACAGGCCGCTTGTGCAACAAACAAATGTAAGCATTTGCGACTGCTCAGGCCGAATATGCATCTTGGCACGTTCGTTTAGGCGAGACATAAAGACAATTACCAAAAGATGAATAAGCTTCACTGCATCAAAAAAGCACTGCGGTAAAGCCAGCATGAGCAGAAGAGCACTACGTGATACGAAATGAACGCATGCCCAGGCCACTTGTGCATCAAACAAATATAAGCATTTGCGACTGCTCAGGCATCTTGGCACGTCCGTTTCAAGCAAACAAAAGGACAAATACTTAAATATGATCATGCTTCACTGCATTGCAAAAGCACTGTGGTAAAGCCAGCGTGAGCAGAAAAGCATTATATGTTACGAAATGAACGCATGCACAGGGTACTTCTGCATCAAACAAATATAAGCATTTGCGACTGCTCAGGCCACATATGCATCTTGGCACGTCCGTCTCAGGGAGACAGAAAGACAATTACCAAAAGATGATTATGCTTCACTGCATCGCGAAAGCACTGCGGTAAAGCCAACGTGAGCAGAAGAGCATTCCATGATACGAAATTTACGCATGCACAGGCCACTTGTGCATAAAACAAATATAAGCATTTGCGACTGCACAGGCCAAATATGCATCTTGGTACGTCCATTTCTGGCAAACAAAAGTATAAACACTTGAATATGATCAAGCTTCACTGCATCGCAAAAGCAGTGCGGTAAAGCCAGCGTGAGCAGAATATCATTACAAGATACGAAATGAACGTATGGGCAGGCCACTTGTGCATCAAACAAAGATAGGCATTTGCGACTGCTAGAGCCAAATATGCATCTTGGCACGACCGTTTCAGGCAAACAAAAGGACAAATACTTAAATTTGATCAAGCTTCACTGCATCGCCAAAGACCTGCAATAATGCCAGCGTGAGCAGAAAAGCATTACATGATACGAAATGAACGCATGCACAGGCAACTTTTGCATCAATCAAATATAAGCATTTGCGACTGCTCAGGCCAAATATGCATCTTAACATGTCCGTTTCAGGGAGACAAAAAAAAACAATTACCAAGAGATGATTAGGCTTCACCGTATCGCGAAAGCACTGAAGTAAAGCCAGCGTGAGCAGAAGAGCATTACATGATACGAAATGAACGCATGCCCAGGCCACTTGTGCATCAAACAAATATAAGCATTTGCGACTGCTCAAGCCAAATATGCATCTTGGCACGTCCGTTTCAGGCAAACATAAGGACAAATACTAAAATATGATCAAGCTTCACTGCATCGAAAAAGCACTGCAGTAAAGCAAGTATGAGCAGCAGAGCACTACATGATACGAAATGAACGCATGCCCAGGCCACTTGTGCATCAAACAAATATAAGCATTTGCGACTGCTCAGGCCAAATATGCATCTTGGCACGTCCGTTTCAGGCAAACAAAAGGACAAATACTAAAATATGATCAAGCTTCACTGCATCGAAAAAGCACTGCGGGAAAGCCAGCAAGAGCAGAAGAGCATTACATGATACGAAATGAACGCATGCACAGGCCACTTGTGCACCAAACAAATATAAGCATTTGCGACTGCTCAGGCCAAATATGCATCTTGGCACGTCCGTTTCAGGCAAACAAAAAGACCAATACTTAAGTATGATTAGGCTTCACTGCATCGCAAAAGCACTGCGGTAAAGCCAGCGTGAGCAGAATAGCATTACATGATACGAAATGAACGCATGCACAGGCCACTTGTGCATCAAACAAATATAGGCATTTGCGACTGCTCAGGCCAAATATGCATCTTGGCAGGTCCGTTTCAGGCAAACAAAAGGACAAATACCAAAAGATGATTAAGCTTCAATGCATCGCGAAAGTACTGCGGTAAAGCCAGCATGAGCAGAAGAGCAATACTTGATACGAAATGAACGCATGCACAGGCCACTTGTGCATTAATTGAACATAAGAACTTGCGACTGCTCAGGCCAAATATGCATCTTGGCTCGTCCGTTTCGCGCAAACAAAGGGACAAATACTTAAATATGATCATGCTTCACTGCATCGCAAAAGCACTGCGGTAAAGCCAGCGTGAGCAGAACAGCATTACATGTTACGAAATGAACGCATGCACAGGGTACTTGTGCATCAAACAAATATAAGCATTTGCGACTGTTCAGGCCAAATATGCATCTTGGCATGTCCGTTTCAGGCAAATAAAAGGACAAATACTTAAATATGATCAAGCTTCACTGCATCGCAAAAGCACTGCGGTAAAGCCAGCATAAGCAGAACAGCATTACGTGATATGAAATGAACGCATGCACAGGCCACTTGTGCATCAAACAAATATAAGAATTTGCGACTGCTCAGGCCAAATATGCATCTTGGCACGTCCGTTTCAGAGAGACAAAAAGACAATTACCAAAAGATGATTAAGCTTCACTGCATCACGAAAGCACTGCGGTAAAGCGGGCATTAGCAGAATAGCATTACATGATACGAAATGAACGCATGCACAGGCCACTTGTGCATCAAACAAATACAGGCATTTGCGACTGCTCAGGCCAAATATGCATCTTGGCAGGTCCGTTTCAGGCAAACAAAAGGAGAATTACCAAAAGATGATTAAGCTTCAATGCATCGCGAAAGTACTGCGGTAAAGCCAGCATGAGCAGAAGAGCAATAGATGATACGAAATGAACGCATGCCCAGGCCACTTGTGCATCAAACAAATATAAGCATTTGCGACTGCTCAGGCCAAATATGCATCTTGGCACGTCCGTTTCAGGCAAACAAAAGGACAAATACTAAAATATGATCAAGCTTCACTGCATCGAAAAAGCACTGCGGGAAAGCCAGCAAGAGCAGAAGAGCATTACATGATACGAAATGAACGCATGCACAGGCCACTTGTGCATCAAACAAATATAAGCATTTGCGACTGCTCAGGCCAAATATGCATCTTGGCACGTCCGTTTCAGGCAAACAAAAAGACCAATACTTAAGTATGATTAGGCTTCACTGCATCGCAAAAGCACTGCGGTAAAGCCAGCGTGAGCAGAATAGCATTACATGATACGAAATGAACGCATGCACAGGCCACTTGTGCATCAAACAAATATAGGCATTTGCGACTGCTCAGGCCAAATATGCATCTTGGCAGGTCCGTTTCAGGCAAACAAAAGGACAAATACCAAAAGATGATTAAGCTTCAATGCATCGCGAAAGTACTGCGGTAAAGCCAGCATGAGCAGAAGAGCAATACTTGATACGAAATGAACGCATGCACAGGCCACTTGTGCATTAATTGAACATAAGAACTTGCGACTGCTCAGGCCAAATATGCATCTTGGCTCGTCCGTTTCGCGCAAACAAAGGGACAAATACTTAAATATGATCATGCTTCACTGCATCGCAAAAGCACTGCGGTAAAGCCAGCGTGAGCAGAACAGCATTACATGTTACGAAATGAACGCATGCACAGGGTACTTGTGCATCAAACAAATATAAGCATTTGCGACTGTTCAGGCCAAATATGCATCTTGGCATGTCCGTTTCAGGCAAATAAAAGGACAAATACTTAAATATGATCAAGCTTCACTGCATCGCAAAAGCACTGCGGTAAAGCCAGCATAAGCAGAAGAGCAATAGATGATACGAAATGAACGCATGCGCAGGCCACTTGTGCATTAAACAAATATAAGCATTTGTGACTGCTCAGGCCAAATATGCATCTTGGCACGTCCGTTTCAGGCAAACAAAAGGACAAATACTAAAATATGATCAAGCTTCACTGCATCGAAAAAGCACTGCGGTAAAGCAAGTATGAGCAGAATAGCACTACATGATACGAAATGAACGCATGCCCAGGCCACTTGTGCATCAAACAAATATAAGCATTTGCGACTGCTCACGCCAAATATGCATCTTGGCTCGTCCGTTTCGCGCAAACAACAGGACAAATACTTAATTATGATCATGCTTCACTGCATCGCAAAAGCACTGCGGTAAAGCCAGCGTGAGCAGAAGAGCATTACATGTTACGAAATGAACGCATGCACAGGGTACTTGTGCATCGAACAAATATAGGCATTTTCGACTGCTTAGGCCAATTATGCATCTTGGCATGTCCGTTTCAGGCAAACAAAAGGACAAATACTTAAATATGATCAAGCTTCACTGCATCGCAGAAGCACTGTGGTAAAGCCAGCATAGGCAGAAGAGCATTACATAATACGAAATGAACGCATGCACAGGCCACTTGTGCATCAAACAAATATAAGCATTTGCGACTGCTCAGGCCAAATAAGCATCTTGGCACGTCCGTTTCAGAGAGACAAAAAGACAATTACCAAAAGATGATTAAGCTTCACTGCATCACGAAAGTACTGCGGTAAAGCGGGCATGAGCAGAAGAGCAATAGATGATACGAAATGAACTTAGCACAGGCCACTTGTGCATTAAACAAATATAAGCATTTGCGACTGCTCAGGCCAAATATGCATCTTTGCACGTCCGTTTTAGGGAGACAATAAGACAATTACCAAAAAATTATCAAACTTCACTGGATCGAAAAAGCACTTCGGTAAAGCCAGCGTGAACCGAAGAGCATTACATGATACGAAATGAACGCATACACAGGCCACTTGTGCATCGAACAAATTTAAGCATTTGCGACTGCTCAGGCCAAATATGCGTCTTGGCACGTCCGTTTCAAGGAGACAAAAAGACAATTACCAAAAGATGATTAAGCTTCACTGCATCGCGAAAGCACTGCGGTAAAGCCACCGTGAGCAGAGAAGCATTATATGATACCAAATGAACGCATGCACAGGCCGCTTGTGCAGCAAACAAATATAAGCATTTGCGACTGCTCAGGCCAAATATGCATCTTGGCACGTTCGTTTAGGCGAGACATAAAGACAATTACCAAAAGATGAATAAGCTTCACTGCATCAAAAAAGCACTGCGGTAAAGCCAGCATGAGCAGAAGAGCACTACGTGATACGAAATGAACGCATGCCCAGGCCACTTGTGCATCAAACAGATATAAGCATTTGCGACTGCTCAGGCATCTTGGCACGTCCGTTTCAAGCAAACAAAAGGACAAATACCTAAATATGATCATGCTTCACTGCATTGCAAAAGCACTGTGGTAAAGCCAGCGTGAGCAGAAAAGCATTATATGTTACGAAATGAACGCATCCACAGGGTACTTCTGCATCAAACAAATATAAGCATTTGCGACTGCTCAGGCCACATATGCATCTTGGCACGTCCGTCTCAGGGAGACAGAAAGACAATTACCAAAAGATGATTATGCTTCACTGCATCGCGAAAGCACTGCGGTAAGGCCAACGTGAGCAGAAGAGCATTCCATGATACGAAATTTACGCATGCACAGGCCACTTGTGCATAAAACAAATATAAGCATTTGGACTGCACAGGCCAAATATGCATCTTGTTACGTCCATTTCTGGCAAACAAAAGTATAAACACTTGAATATGATCAAGCTTCACTGCATCGCAAAAGCAGTGCGGTAAAGCCAGCGTGAGCAGAATATCATTACAAGATACGAAATGAACGTATGGGCAGGCCACTTGTGCATCAAACAAAGATAGGCATTTGCGACTGCTAGAGCCAAATATGCATCTTGGCACGACCGTTTCAGGCAAACAAAAGGACAAATACTTAAATTTGATCAAGCTTCACTGCATCGCAAAAGCACTGCAATAATGCCAGCGTGAGCAGAAAAGCATTACATGATACGAAATGAACGCATGCACAGGCCACTAGTGCATCAATCAAATATAAGCATTTCCGACTGCACAGGCCAAATATGCATCTTGGCACGTCGTTTCAGGCAAACAAAAGGACAATTACCAAAAGATGATTAAGCTTCACTGCATCGCGAAAGAACTGCGGTAAAGCCAGCTTGAGCAGTAGAGCATTACATGATACGAAATGAACGCAAGCACAGGCCATTTGTGCATCAAAAAAATATAAGTATTTGCGACTGCTCAGGCCAAATATGCATCTTGGCACGTCCGTTTCAGGCAAACAAAAGGACAAATACTAAAATATGATCAAGCTTCACTGCATCGAAAAAGCACTGCGGTAAAGCCAGCATGAGCAGAAGAGCACTACATGATACAAAATGAACGCATGCCCAGGCCACTTGTGCATCAAACAAATATAAGCATTTGCGACTGCACAGAATAAATATGCATCTTGGCACGTCCGTTTCAGGCAAACAAAAGGACAATTACCAAAAGATGATTAAGCTTCACTGCATCGCAAAAGAACTGCCGTAAAGCCAGCATGAGCAGAAAAGCAATACATGATACGAAATGAACGCATGCACAGGCCACTTGTGCATCAAACAAATAGAAGCATTGGCAACTGCTCAGGCCAAATATGCATCTTGGCACGTCCGTTTCAGGCAAACAAAAGGACAAATACTATAATATGATCAAACTTCACTGCATCGAAAAAGCACTGCGGAAAAGCAAGTATGAGCAGAAGAGCACTACATGATACGAAATGAACGCATGCCCAGGCCACTTGTGCATCAAACAAATATAAGCATTTGCGACTGCTCAGGCCAAATATGCATCTTGGCTCGTCCATTTCGCGCAAACAAAAGGACAAATACTTAAATATGATCATGCTTCACTGCATAGCAAAAGCACTGCGGTAAAGCCAGCATGAGCAGAAGAGCATTACAGGATGCGAAATGAACGCATGCACAGGGTACTTGTGCATCAAACAAATATGAGCATTTGCGACTGCTCAGGCCAAATATGCATCTTGGCACGTCCGTTTCAGAGAGACAAAAAGACAATTACCAAAAGATGATTAAGCTTCACTGCATCACGAAAGCACTCCGGTAAAGCGGGCATGAGCAGAAGAGCAATACATGATACGAAATGAACGCATGCACATGCCACTTGTGCATCAAACAAATATAAGCATTTGCGACTGCTCAGGCCAAATATGCATCTTGGCACGTCCGTTTCAGGCAAACAAAAGGACAAATACTTAAATATAATTAGGCTTCACTGCATTGCAAAGGCACTGCGGTAAAGCCAGCGTGAGCAGAATAGCATTACTTGATACGAAATGAACGCATGCACAGGCCACTTGTGCATCAAACAAATATAGGCATTTGCGACTGCTCAGGCCAAATATGCATCATGGCAGGTCTGTTTCAGGCAAACAAAAGGACAATTACCAAAAGATCATTAAGCTTCAATGCATCACGAAAGTACTGCGGTAAAGCCAGCATGAGAGGAAGAGCAATACATGATACGAAATGAACGCATGCACACGCCACTTGTGCATTAAACAAATGTAAGCATTTGCGACTGCTCAGGCCAAATATGCATCTTGGCACGTCCATTTCAGGGAGACAAAAAGACAATTACCAAAAGATGATTATGCTTCAGTGCATCGCGAAAGCACTGCGGTAAAGCCAGCGTGAGCAGAAGAGCAATACATGATACGAAATGAACGCATGCACAGGCCACTTGTGCATAAACAAATATAAGCATTTGCGACTGCACAGGCCAATTATGCATCTTGGCACGTCCATTTCTGGCAAACAAAAGGACAAATACTTAAATATCATCAAGCTTCACTGCATCGCAAAAGCACTGCTGTAAAACCAGCGTGAGCAGAAGAGCATTACAAGATACGAAATGAACGCATGCGCAGGCCACTTGTGCATCAAACAAATATAAGCAATTGTGACTGCTCAGGCCATTAATGCATCTTTGCACGTCCGTTTTAGCGAGACAATAAGACAATTACCAAAAAATTATCAAGCTTCACAGGATCGAAAAAGCACTGCGGTAAAGCCAGCGTGAACAGAAGAGCATTACATGATACGAAATGAACGCATACACAGGCCACTTGTGCATCGAACAAATTTAAGCATTTGCGACTGCTCAGGCCAAATATACATCTTCGCATGTCCGTCTCAGACAAACGAAAAGACAAATACTAAAGTATGATCAAGCTTCACTGCATCACAAAAGCACTGCGGTAAAGCCAGCTTGAGCAAATAGCATTACATGATACGAAATGAACGCATGCACAGGTCACTTGTGCATCGAACAAATATAAGCATTTGCGACTGCTCAGGCCAAATATGCATCTTCGCACGTCCGTTTCAGGGAGACAGAAAGACAATTACCAAAAGATGATTAAGCTTCACTGCATCGCGAAAGCACTGCGTTAAAGCCAAAGCGAGCAGAAAAGCATTACATGATACGAAAATAACGCATGCACAGGCCACTTGTGCATCAATCTATTCTAAGCATTTGCGACTGTTCAGGCCAAATATGCATCTTGGCTTGTCGGTTTCAGGGAGACAAAAAAAACAATTACTGAGAGATGATTAAGCTTCACAGCATCGAGAAAGCGCTGCGGTAAAGCCAGCGTGAGCACAAGAGCATTACATCACACGAAATGAACGCATGCCCACGCCACTCGTGCATCAAAAAAATAAGTATTTGCGACTGCTCAGGCGAAATATGCATCTTGGCACGTCCGTTTCAGGGAGACAAAAAGACAATCACCAAAAGATGATTAAGCTTCACTGCATCGCGAAAGCACTGCGGTAAAGCCAGCGTGGGCAGAAGAGCATTACATGATACGAAATGAACGCATGCACAGGCCACTTGTGCATCGAACAAACATAAGCATTAGCAACTGCTCAGGCCACATATGCATCTTGGCATGTCTGTTTCAGGCAAACAAAAGGACAAATACTTAAATATCATCAAGCTTTCCTGCATCGCAAAAGCACTGCGGTAAAGCGAGCATGAGCAGAACAGCAATATATGATACGAAATGAACGCATGCACAGGCCACTTGTGCATCAAACAAATATAGACATCTGTGACTGCTCAGGCCAAATATGCATCTTGGCACGTCCGTTTCAGGCCAACAAAAGGACAAATACTTAAATATGATTAAGCTTCACTGCATCGCAAAAGCACTGCGGTAAATCCAGCGTGAGCAGAAGAGCATTACACGATACGAAATGAACGCATGCACAGGCCACTTGTGCATCAAACAAATATAGGCATTTACGACTGCTCAGGCCAAATATGCATCTTGGCACGTCCGTTTCAGGGAGACAATAAGACAATTACCAAAAGATGATTAAGCTTCACTGCATCGCGAAAGCACTGCGGTAAAGCCAGCGTGAGCAGAAAAGCATTACACGATACGAAATGAACGCATGTACACGCCACTTGTGCATCAAACAAATATAAGCATTTGCGACTGCTCAGGCCAAATATGCATCTTGGCATGTCCGTTTCAGACAAACAAAACGACAATTACCAAAAGC
The DNA here is from genome assembly GCF_043290135.1 of Rhipicephalus microplus. Lineage (NCBI taxonomy): Eukaryota > Metazoa > Arthropoda > Arachnida > Ixodida > Ixodidae > Rhipicephalus > Rhipicephalus microplus. Next base: position 253,292 of record NW_027464743.1, on the reverse strand, counting down.
TGATTAAGCTTCACTGCATCGCGAAAGCACTGCGGTAAAGCCAGCGTGGGCAGAAGAGCATTACATGATACGAAATGAACGCATGCACAGGCCACTTGTGCATCAAACAAACATAAGCATTAGCAACTGCTCAGGCCACATATGCATCTTGGCATGTCTGTTTCAGGCAAACAAAAGGACAAATACTTAAATATCATCAAGCTTCCCTGCATCGCAAAAGCACTGCGGTAAAGCGAGCATGAGCAGAACAGCAATATATGATACGAAATGAACGCATGCACAGGCCACTTGTGCATCAAACAAATATAAGCATCTGTGACTGCTCAGGCCAAATATGCATCTTGGCACGTCCGTTTCAGGCAAACAAAAGGACAAATACTTAAATATGATTAAGCTTCACTGCATCGCAAAAGCACTGCGGTAAATCCAGCGTGAGCAGAAGAGCATTACATGATACGAAATGAACGCATGCACAGGCCACTTGTGCATCAAACAAATATAGGCATTTGTGACTGCTCAAGCCAAATATGCATCTTGGCACGTCCGTTTCAGGGAGACAATAAGACAATTACCAAAAGATGATTAAGCTTCACTGCATTGCGAAAGCACTGCGGTAAAGCCAGCGTGAGCAGAAAAGCATTACACGATACGAAATGAACGCATGCACACGCCACCCTTGCATCAAACAAATATAAGCATTTGCGACTGCTCAGGCCAAATATGCATCTTGGCACGTCCGTTTCAGGCAAACAAAAAGGACAAATACTTAAATATAATTAGGCTTCACTGCATTGCAAAGGCACTGCGGTAAAGCCAGCGTGAGCAGAATAGCATTACTTGATACGAAATGAACGCATGCACAGGCCACTTGTGCATCAAACAAAGATAAGCATTTGCGACTGCTCAAGCTTAATATGCATCTTGGCATGTCCGTTTCAGGCAAACAAAAGGACAAATACTAAAGCATTATCAAGCTTCACTGCATCAAAAAAGCACTGTTGTAAAGCCAGCGTGAGCAGAAGAGCATTACATAATACGAAATGAACGCATGCACAGGCTACTTTTGCATCAAACAAATATAAGCATTTGCGACTGCTCAGGCCAAATATGCATCTTGGCAGGTCCGTTTCAGGCAAACAAAAGGAAAATTACCAAAAGATGATTAAGCTTCAATGCATCACGAAAGTACTGCGGTAAAGCCAGCATGAGAGGAAGAGCAATACATGATACGAAATGAACGCATGCACACGCCACTTGTGCATTAAACAAATGTAAGCATTTGCGACTGCTCAGGCCAAATATGCATCTTGGCACGTCCGTTTCAGGGAGACAAAAAGACAATTACCAAAAGATGATTATGCTTCAGTGCATCGCGAAAGCACTGCGGTAAAGCCAGCGTGAGCAGAAGAGCAATACATGATACGAAATGAACGCATGCACAGGCCACTTGTGCATCAAACAAATATAAGCATTTGCGACTGCACAGGCCAATTATGCATCTTGGCACGTCCATTTCTGGCAAACAAAAGGACAAATACTTAAATATCATCAAGCTTCACTGCATCGCAAAAGCACTGCTGTAAAACCAGCGTGAGCAGAAGAGCATTACAAGATACGAAATGAACACATGCACAGGCCACTTGTGCATCAAACAAATATAAGCATTTGCGACTGCTCAGGCCGAATATGCATCTTGGCATGTCCGTTTCAGGGAGACAAAAAACAATTACCAGGAGATGATTAAGCTTCACTGCATCGCGAAGCACTGCGGTAAAGCCAGCGTGAGCACAAGAGCATTACATGATACGAAATGAACGCATGCCTGCGTCACTTGTGCATCAAAAAATGTAAGTATTTGCGCCTGCTCAGGCCAAATATGCATCTTGGCACGTCCGTTTCAGGGAGACAAAAAGACAATTACCAAAAGATGATTAAGCTTCACTGCATCGCGAAAGCACTGCGGTAAAGCCAGCGTGAGCAGAAAAGCATTACATGATACGAAATGAACGCATGCACAGGCCACTTGTGCATCAAACAAAGATAAGCATTTGCGACTGCTCAAGCTTAATATGCATCTTGGCATGTCCGTTTCAGGCAAACAAAAGGACAAATACTAAAGCATGATCAAGCTTCACTGCATCAAAAAAGCACTGTTGTAAAGCCAGCGTGAGCAGAAGAGCATTACATAATACGAAATGAACGCATGCACAGGCTACTTTTGCATCAAACAAATATAAGCATTTGCGACTGCTCAGGCCGAATATGCATCTTGGCACGTTCGTTTCAGGGAGACAAAAAGACAATTACCAAAAGATGATTAAGCTTCACTGCATCACGAAAGCACTGCGGCAAAGCCAGTGTGAGCAGAAGAGCTTTACATGATACGAAATGAACTCATGCCCAGGCCACTTGTGCATCAAACAAATATAAGCATTTGCGACTGCTCAGGCCAAATATGCATCTTGGCACGTCCGTTTCAGGCAAACAAAAGCACAAATACTTAATATGATCAAGCTTCAATGCATCGCAAAAGCACTGCAGTAGATACAGCGTGAGCAGAAGAGCATCACATGATACGAAATGAACGCATGCACAGGCCACTTGTGCATCAAACAAATATAAGCATTTGCGACTCCTCAAGCCAAATATGCATCTTGGCACGTCCTTTTCAAACAGACAAAAAGACAATTACCAAAAGATGATTAAGCTTCACTGCATCGCAAAATCACTGCTGTAAAGCCAGCGTGAGCAGGAGAGAATTACATGATACGAAATGAGCACATGCACAGGCCACTCGTGCATCAAACAAATATAAGCATTTGCGAGTGCTCAGGCCAAATATGCATTTTGGCACGTCCGTTTCAGGCAAACAAAAGGACAAATACTAAAATATAATCAAGCTTCACCGCATCGCAAAAGCACTGCTGTAAAGCCAGCATGAGCAGAGTGTTCGGGTGGTCGGTTTGTTACGCAAGATTCGTCATAGTCGATTTGGCATGCCAAGGCAAACGTTTTTATCAATCTACTGCATGTACGTTTGACCAGTGCTGGAATTTGGATGCATATTATACGCTGGCGCTTCTGCTTTGTCTAATAATACACAGTACTAGGCTAAGGTGTCAGCCATCTTCTTTATTTCTCAACTCTTCTTCCTCGTCTTCCTCCAACCTTGCCTCACGTCCACGTACAGTCTTCCTCTTTGAATGCTCATCCCTCCTGGGGTGATACATGAAAACGTTTCCAATGGTCGCAAACTCCAGCACACCATAATCGTTGGCGTAACCGACCCTTTTGAGGACGCCATGTTGCACTGCGATCTGCACCACGCTATAAGGTCCCATGTACACCTTGTTTTTGCCGGGAAGGCCTTTTCTGACAAGAACCAGATTGTTCAGTTGTATCTGAGGTATCCGCGTGTTGTGGCGACGGTCAAAGTTCCTTTTCATACTTTCCCGGTATCGCTGGTAGGCTTCCGAAGTTTTTCGTTTTTCGCACAATTACAGATGGTCTGCTATGCAAAGTTCTTGATCAGCAGGAAAAACTGGTACCTTTTAATAAGCTGCAAAATATGGGCTACAGCCAATGCTCACAGTGTGCGACCGATTGTGATGAGCGAAAGCTGCCTCCAAGCAGCACTTCCATTCACCCTGAAAACCTAGATACACTAAAATGAACTGCTTAAAATCCCGAATGACTCTGTAGCGCCCTCGTTCGGGCGGAGCGCAAACCGGAGAGCGCGCGATGGCGACAGAAGAAAATAAAGAAGGCGCTAGGCCGTGGCACGTGAAGCCACGGCTCACGTTCCGGGCTGGCATCGGTTATCGTTCAGGCGTGTCTCTCTTTCGCTCCTGTGGCATAAGCCTACAAGTGGTGACACGGACGAAGACAATGACTGACTCGAATGGACCCTCAACCGAACAAGCCTCACGTCCGCAGGACGTCTCGGCCGTGCAACTGCGTCTTCCATCTTTCTGGCCACAGGACCCGCAAGTTTGGTTTCATAAGGTCGAGGCGCAATTCTCCCTGTACCGCATCGCCTCGGAAACGACACGCTACTACCACGTAGCCTCCCTCCTTCCTCCTGACGTTGCCAGCAAGCTCTCCGACGTCCTCTCCAACCCCTCGGACACTACGCCATATCAGCACCTTAAAACCAAGGTGCTGGAACGATTCATGCCTTCGGAACGCGTCCGCCTACAGCAGCTCCTTGCAGAGGGGGACCTTGGCGACAGGCGCCCCTCCCAACTACTGCGCCGAATGCGACAGCTTCTTGGGAAACACGACGTCTCTGCCCACTCAGCGTTGCATCGCGAGCTCTTCCTCCAACGCCTTTCTCAGCCAATCCGCCTCGTCTTCGCGGCGGCCGGCGACGTCAATCTCGACCGCCTGGCGGAGCTCGCCGATCAGTTACATGAAGCGACCTCCCCATCTGTCAACGCTGTCTTACCAGCAGCAGACACAGCGATTTCGCGCCTTGAGGCCCGCATCGACGAACTCGCCGCCTCCATTGCCGCACTCCGGAGCCCCCTGCAGGAGACTCGTTCGCCTCGCTCCGGTCGTCGAGCTCTTCCACGCACACGAGATCCTCGGAGTCCCAGCCCTCCATCCCTCTGCTGGTACCACCGGCGTTTCCGACACCGAGCCACGAAGTGTACACCCCCATGTTCGTGGCAGGGAAACGCCTGCCGGGATCACTGACGGCGGCGTGTGATCTCCCTTCTCGTCCCAGCCACCTTTTCATGGTCACGGACCAGCTATCGGGTTGCCAGATTCTTTATAGATACGGGCGCGGAAATTAGCGTTGTGCCCCCGACTAAGGCTGATCGTTCAAAGTCACAGGGGCAAGTGCTTCGTGCTGCCAACGCCTCGTCTATAGCAACGTATGGGCTCCGATCTCTCACCCTCGACTTCGGCCTTCGCTGCATTTTACGGTGGGTTTTCGTCATCGCAGACGTGGTTCAACCGATCATCGGCTCGGGCTTCCTCTCGTACTTCGATTTGGACGTCAGCGTACGGCGGCACCGCCTCATAGATGGTAAGACTCGTCTCTCCATCTCGGGAGTCCTGTCCGACATCCCTGCAATGGCCATCCGCATGCTGATACCTTCCTCACCGTTCGTAAAAATCTTGGCTAGTTTCCCGGAGTAACTAAACCGTGCAACCTCACTCAGCCGTCTAAACATACGGTGACACACCACATCGTCACCCGGGGTCCACTGGCAGCCGCTCGACCACGCCGCCTGTTCGGAGACCGCCTAGCTATTGCTAAACGGGAGTTTGACCACATGCTGCAGCTCGGCATTATCCGCCCGTCGTCAAGCGCTTGGGCTTCCCCGCTGCATTTGGCGCCAAAGCGTGATCCTGGTGACTGGCGTCCTTGTGGGGACTATCAAGCGCTGAATGCCAAGACTGTCCACGACAGCTATCCTCTACCTCACATCCAGGATTTTACATCGCGCCTCGACGGCTGCACAATTTTCAGCAAAGTGGACCTTGTTAAGGCGTACCACCAGATTCCTGTCGAGCCCGCCGACATACCTAAGACCGCCATCACGACGCCCTTTGGGTTGTTTGAATACGTGCGGATGCCTTTTGTACTCCGCAATTCGGCTCAAACTTTCCAGCGGTTCATTTCTGAGGTCACACGGGGTCTTCCTACTGTGTTTGCGTACCTTGACGATGTCCTCATCGCCAGCCGCACACCTGAAGATCATTAGCACCATCTACGCGCTGTGTTCCAACGTCTTCAGCAGTACGGCCTCGTTGTGAACGCCTCTAAGTGTACTTTCAGCGCATCTGAGCTCGAGTTCTTGGGCCATCACATATCATCCAAAGGAATACGCCCTCTCCGGTCCCACGTTAAAGCAATTCAGGATTATCCTCAGCCTACAACACTGTGCCAATTACGCCAATTCCTGGGCTTGTGAATTTTTCCAGGCGCTTCATACCACACTGTGCCGAACTGCTACGACCGCTTACCGACCTCCTTCGGTCGACCGCCGGCCCGTCCTCCGCCACTCCTTGGTCGTCAAAGACCCAGGCCGCCTTTGCTGCTGCTAAACGAGCGGTCGCTAACGCCGTGCTTCTCATTCATCCACGCAGCAACGCCCCTACTCGGTTGATGGTGGACGCATCCAGCGTGGCCGTCGGAGCCGTCTTACAGCAGTGCATTAACTCCGAGTGGAGACCCTTGTCGTTTTACTCTCGGAAGCTACTTCCTACTGAGACCCGCTACAGCGTCTTTGGCCGGGAATTACTAGCCATCTACGCTGCAATACAGCACTTTCAGCATTTCCTGGAAGGATGCTCGTTTTACGTGCTGACTGACCATAAGCCACTGGCGTATGTTTTCCGCACTAACTCATCCAAGTACGTGCCCCGTGAACTCCGCCATCTGGCTTATATATCGGAGTTCACGACTGACATCCGCCACGTGAAAGGAGCTGACAACACCGCCGCAGATGCCCTTTCTCGTATAGCCGCGGTTGACTCTCCACCGCCAACCATCGACTGGCCCTCATTCTCCTCGGCACAGCAGGATGATAGAGAGCTTGCCGCTTTTCGGGAGAACCCCCTTTCTCTCCGACTACGCCTGGTGCCTCATTCATTATCATCTGAGCGCTTGTGGTGCGATGTCTCAGCTGACCTTCCCCGCCCTTTCGTTCCTGCTTCATTACGACGCACCGTTTTCCACTTCTTACACGACATCTGTCACCCTGGCATTCGGGCTACTCAACGTCTTCTCACCCAGCGCTATGTCTGGCCCGGAATCAACGGTGATGTGCACGCTTGGACGCGCATGTGCCTGCCCTGCCAGATAACAAAGGTCTCCCGTCATACTAAGACGCCGCCCCAACCTTTCCTTCCACCCGGCCGTCGTTTCGACCATGTTCATCTAGACATTGTGGGCCCTCTACCAGTGTCTCAGGGGTACCGTTATATATTGACCATGGTCGATCGCTTCACACGCTGGCCAGAGGCTGTTCCAATTCAAGATATCACAGCCGAGACAGTCGCCCGCGTTTTCATTTCTACGTGGGTATCCCGTTTTGGCTGTCCTGGCACCGTGACAACAGACCGTGGACGTCAGTTTGAGTCCTCGCTGTTTACTTGCCTTAATCACATCCTCGGAGCCAGACATTGCCGTACCACGGCTTATCATCCCTGCGCCAACGGCATGGTGGAACGCCTTCACCGACAACTGAAGACCGCCTTGACTACCCGCCTCAATAGAGCCACCTGGGTTGATGCCTTGCCACTGGTGCTCTTAGGTTTACGAGCTGTCAACCGGGCAGACCTGCAGTGCTCAACAGCGGAGCTGGTGTATGGCACTGCCCTACGGCTTCCGGGAGACTTCTTCACGTCAACGAAGCTACCAGACCAGCCACAGCAATTCCTACAACGCCTCCTCGACTGCGTTCAAGACCTCCGGCCCACTCCACCCAGACCTTCCGAACACAAGACCATATTCGCCCACCCTGATCTGGCCACTGCAACACATGTTTTCGTGCGCCACGACACGGTCAGACCACCTTTGACACCAGCCTACGACGGACCATTCCGCGTCCTTCACCGCACCCCCAAAACTGCCACTCTACTTCAGAACAGCCGTGAAGAGACAGTCAGCTTGGACCGACTCAAGCCGGCGTACCTGGAGACCGCCCTAGAAAGCCTCTCATCTACGACTGATCTTCCGTTGGAATACCACAAACGGCATGCCACATTCCGACTTCCAGTCTACACGGAGGGCCCTGTAGCGCCCTCGTTCGGGCGGCGCGCAAACCGGAGAGCGCGCGATGGCGACACAAGAAAATAAAGAAGGCGCTAGGCCGTGGCACGTGAAGCCACGGCTCACGTTCCGGGCTGGCATCGGTTATCTTTCAGGCGTGTCTCTCTTTCGCTCCTGTGGCATAAGCCTACATTGTCTTTCATTATTAAAGCGGCAAGTTGGGCTTGTCAATAAATTATTCTGGTGCACTGCAACGCATTTTAATGCATTGAAACATGTTATACAAAAAAAGCGACCGTTCGGCTAGTTTGTGGCTTATGCTAGAATGTGAAAACAGCCTAAAATTACACACAGACAGGTGGAGGAAGAGATGACATGGCATTGAACTCGCAACTAAAATTTACTATAACGAACACACCTATATCAGGCAGAGGTCCTAGTCACATGGCACACCATGGTGACTGCGCAGCATTTTTTTGTCTTTGGAATTTTGTGCTGTTTTACAGCAAAATATGTGGTGAGATCAAAACTCGGGTCACGTGCCGCTCCGCAGTTGTTCATCGCCGGTGTTGTCCGTAATCAATATCCTGGTTAAGAAAAAGAACCTAGTACCAAGGAAAAAGTGGGGCTCGAACGCGGGTCTGCTGCATGTCAGCCCAGTATATTAGCACTGAGACACGCCAGTTCTTGAGGCTTGTTCGCAAATTTGCCTCAGGCAGGCTGTTGGGAAAGCAATCGCATTATTATGAGTAATAAAATGTTTTAAAACAGCGAAAGAACAAACAATCGTCGCACAATGCAAATAGCGTAACGAGTGGGTGATACAATGCTCCAACCCATTACAAAAGCTTGTTCTTGATCACTTATTAACTGTGGCGCATACCCACTTCAGGCGAAATTCATCGTCGTCAGCCACTGCATAAACAATTGGCACAAAATTCCTTGCAACTGTTTAGCAAATACCACGCTTCTCAGAAGAATGATGAAAAATAGCATAGAAAATGCCAGCCTATTATTCAGAAAATATTACTATTAATATCCTAGTGCATATCCAGCAAGTGTCCTTGCAGCAGGTACCACAATGAGTGTATGAGTGTTTAGAAAATGCCTTAAAAGGCCGCTATTCTAGCATTCGCTGCGACTGTGCTGTGCCTTCCGCGGAGGCCTGGCGTTTTTTTTTTTTTTACATCCAAGCATGCCTTACAGTCGAAATTATGCTTGTTTAGAGTCCAAGCAGTTTATCCAGCTGCCCTTCTTTTGCAAAGGTACGCGGAGTGTGATGTCCCAGGGATAGCGCACGCAGTCATAAGGCAAGATGCGAAAATTCGAATGTGTCAGAGTTTCAAGAACTGCAGGTTTACTAATGCAAAAAAAGAGATGCATATATGAGACTTACTAGACAGATCAGTAAGGTTGAGAGCGGGGCTAGTTTGTGACTGTTTTTTATGTTGTATTGTTAAGTAGCGCATTTTTCACACGGACAAAGGGAACGAGAATGTCGTGCCTTTCTTCTCCCCTTTGTCCACATGAAAAGTGTGCCACTTCACCATATGGTATATTGATTACACTACTCTGTCTCATCATTGTGGAAAATGTTAACGAGCATAATTTCATATAGGATACGAGGCACACATGACTTCAATTAGACTTTGAAACAGTTTTTGAAATCTTGTAAGAATTGGGTTACATGATCAATAAAAGAGTTGAACCACTAATGAAGCCACATACTGTATATAATGGCAGCTACAACCAATTATAGTTATAATCTACTTCTTGACACTGATTTCCCTCCTGAACTTGTCAAAGAAACCAGCCATTGCTGGTGACTGCAGGGCGCTCGACGGGCCAGGCTCCTCTGAATGCACCGTCGGGCAAGAGATTGATTGTTATGTCGGGTTTAGTGTTCCAAAACCACCATATGATTGAAAGACGCCGTAGTGGAAGGCTCCGGAAATTTCAACCGCCTGGGGTTCTTTAATCTGAGCCCAAGTCTGAGCATAAAAGCCTACAGCATTTTTGCCTCCATAAAAATGCAGCCCCCGCAGCGGGAATTTGATATTGCTACCCGCGGGTCAGCAGCTGAGTACCTTAGCCACCAGACCACCGCGGTGGGGCCTGTCATGCAAGAGAGACCAAACACATAAAGCGATTATAATCTGCTCTTCCACATTACCACCCTTCTTATTTTGTTCTCTTGAGCTGCTACAATATCCAAAGGCAGGTGAACAAACCGTGTCTGAGAACAATCGGTGTTAACTTGTGCTATGTAGTTTTGTCTTGAAGAGTGATGCTACCGCTGCACTAGCGTGGATCCTGCAGGTGTTGAGTGGATAGTGAGCCCGACACTCAGTACAGCTGAGCTGAAATGGCTTTGTTTGCCAGATGTCTTACACAATGTTGAAGCATTAAATCTCATCACTTGCTAAATTTGTGGCACATAATTCAGCTAGGCCAATCAGTGGTGTCCAGAAAGGCAAATCTGGCGATGAGTACACTCAAACACCTTTGGTCAACAAGGAGCACGTTGCAAAACAGTCGAATGACACCTTCCACCAACTATACGTTCCAAGGCTACTGTTACGAGCAAATCACAGTCATTAGCAGTCCCTCATACTTTGTATCGTAGACTTAGTCTCCTAATCTCCAAACGCATTTTCGTTCTGTATGTTTAGGATGAAACATATTTTTACAACTTCGCCGTTGTCTTCCTAGCTGACAATCACACGACGAATATGAAGTTGTATATCGTAATCACCTTGAATGAAGACTACAGCCACTTGGGAATATTTCCCTATGTAGATTTCTCGAAACTCTTATCACTTTAAGTACACGCAACTTACTATCAGCATGTTGAAGTAAACTCTAATAGTGCCTACATTTCATTCAGGTAGCCAAGCTGTTCAGGTGACTTGGTGAGGTGGCTTTAATGGACCTCTTGCAAACAAGTGTTAGCAACTCTTATGTCGTAAGAAGTGTTTGTCTGATGATCATCTTACTGAATTGAAAATGCTCCACTGCAATGAGCCAGCATTATTAGTTGAGATACATTTTTGGCATCAGTGATTGCGTCAAAACACCAAACGAAATTTCACGAAATTTGCACAAAAGCCCGTAGGAGCACTGTTGTTACAGTAAAAGCTCCTTAATTTGAACTCAGTGCAGACTATAAAATATTTCAAATTAGCAAGCAGTCTCTATAATGAAGAAAAATCACATCACACGGTGCGGCAAGAATCCATCGAAGGCACCTTTGGGCTCATTCCTGCTAATTAGCGTATACTGTACATTTGTGGCAGGTCATGTCATAAATTTAAGTTCATGCGCTAACATTGAACACAATTTGATTAGTCAGGGATACGCTAGATACAAGCAGAGGTGCATTCACGTGAGCAGTGGGCCAAAGTGGCAAAATATGCGAAGCGATTTGTGTTCCAAAACACAATCATTCACATAGCAGAGTAATGCAATCGAAATTTAGTCTTTCTTTATCAGTTTATTTAGAACAATATTGAAACTTGTCTGAAAAAAGACGGCTAAAGGCAAACATTGCTGCACTGGGTCATGCCACCCATACAGCAGTAGCAGCAAACTACTTTTAAAACCATAAAAGCATAGATGTAAATCAGTTACTACACTTGTTTTACACAGATGGAAGTCATGAGTATCTTAAGTGATGATTGTAGGTCAATTTCTGCAAAGGTGGCCGAAAGCCAGGGCCTTCCAGTTTGAACTAGCCGTTATTTGTCGGTACCAATGCATTCGAAGTATTAGAAGTTTTTCCCCATTCAGATACTTCGGGCTTTGAGAGGACCAGGGCGTCAGTTTTAATTACTGTAAGTTGGAATTACCAGAATTTGACTTCATGAGATTTTACGGTACTATGTGCTAGGCTGAACTGCAGTGACATAGCTTGCTGAAAGACTAAAATTAGGTGGGTGATGCAGCATCAGGTACAGTCTTCTGCTGAACTTTGTTTGCAGCTGCTGGATGGACACTTATTTCGCAATCTCTCTCAGGAAAAAAACTATCTTCACCACTATTTGAACGATTGTTTCTTTCTTGCACTGTTTAAAACACCACTGGCGTAAGGAGCAAGCAGGACCTAGAAATTATCCCAAGAACGCAGCAAAAAATGTAATAAATGGTTTCAGATACCTATGTGTGTGGGAGAATGGAACACAAAAGATTCTGGCTCTAAAATTTCGGTTTCAGGGGACCTTTAGGTGGCACAATCAATCTATGCACGCAGGTCTTGTTGAGAAAACAGATGCATTTTCTCACTTCACCATTCTGCTTAACACTAAATTAGCTGGCTATGAGCATCTGCAGCCAAGCCACTATGGAGCGTCTATTGTTTTCAGTGAAACCCTATTACGCGACTATGTATAGACATTGTAACTGAACAACCACATGCACGAACATTGTTAAAGATTCACTAAAATCTGTGCATAACAAGCTGTTTCCCACTTTCAGTATATACTATAAGTACCAAAGTCTGCTGCTATTGTGAAATATGATGCAAAAGATGGTTTTAATTGATTGCCTTGGGACAGAGTTTTATTGCTTACTCTGATTGTGGACTGAAATTTTTTAGCCGATTCTTTTTGTTATTTGAAGCTTTTCTTACTTGGCTTAGTTAATATGCTTGGTCAATATGAATTTTAGAAGCTTGGCGTGAAGTCTGAATATCTTTAAATATAAAACCAAACCAAATTTTGACAATGTATTTTCATTGACATTTCAGGAATGACATGGTCAGGCGACTAAAATATGTGCCACTTGTGGATGGAAATTACATCTTCAAGAATGGTTGCAAAATGTACAAGGACGATATTGGCATTCTCCTTGCACCATCAGCTGTTGCAACATGTGTGAGGTGCGAAGGTTAAAGCACTGTAATGTAAACAGGGCCATGTGCATGCACTGGTACAAGTCTGTTCAGGTATGCTATAGAAGACAAAAAAACTATTTTATTTAGTCGTTACACACCAACAACAGAAATAAAGGCCAAAGATCAGCCCTACCAGTGTAAGAAGGTTCCTAGGAGCCTGTATATTAGCATTCGGCCCTTTTTACTTTATCGTAATTGCTTATTTTTTCGCTCTATATTTGTGTGCATTTACCTGCCAGGCAATCGTAATCTAATACGAGTGTAATACTTTGGTGTTCTAGCACCACCAAAAAAGAAAGAATTAGGTGTGAAACTAGTGAGGGCAGCACTCGTAGCGTGTCCTTGGGTCTGTGCACGCAAAACGAAAAATGGCCTACTTGATACTTTGCATGTGCACTAGTATTAGTTGCCCCTTTCAAGGTTTCACTGTGACAGTCTGCTGTGTGTTCTACGGAGGCTTTGCGATTTTTGTTATAGTGGAGCAAAGTTCTTTCAGAGGAATGTTCTCCCGTGAGGTGTTCGCAAAAGCTCTATAAGTGTGCACCCAAAAAAGCAAATATGTGCCAAGCAGCTCCCAGCATAGCATAGCTTCGCATAGTGCATAATATAGCAAAGATCGGAAAGGGAAACTAGGGTGAGGAATGATCTTAGGAGGAGTAGGGAGCATAAGGTATAGCATAGTCTATCATAGTATATGGGGCCAGAAGTTATGAAGTCGCCCCCTAATGAATGCGTTTCGCTTGCGTACTAGGTAGGGCAGTGTTCGCACACTCTTCATGAATTGGACTATCAGGGCTTTATGAAAAGTCACAGTTTTGCCAAAAGGGCGAAGCAGTGAATGCGATAGCAACTTATTTGAATGTTTTACAAAGCAAGGCTAGCATAATTAGCGGCAACATTATATGTAGGAAGCGTGCTCTTGCTGGGTAACCAAGTTCCGTGCGGCGTGGTCACAGTAGATGACCACAACAAGGCTCGTGCGTAGTGACGGCAATGAAGAGAAACGCCTCCTGTGGGCAGTGCATGCTTCTACTAAAGGCTATACGTCGTGTGTCGCCGCTGGTGGCAGCTTATTGTGTGTAGAGCGCACGTATATGTAGACGGCCATTCCAGGTACTCTTTTTGCATCGTTTTTTCGTGGTGATAGTGCAGCCCGTAGAAGCTCTCGCCTGCTGTGCGGGCAAGCGCCGGGTGCTGATCGTTGCCGCGATAGCGCGGCAACAATATATCTCCCTACCCTATTCGCTCACGAAACGGGCGCGTGCGCAGATGACTCAGTGGTGTTCGCTCCACAGAGAAAGGAGGCTAGCGCATCCTTCCCTGTGTGTGTGCATATATATATATTGTAGTGGGAAATTCGCAAGGCACTGCCTAGTTGGACCATCTCTCTCTGAGTGCGAAGCGCGAGTGGGTGCACGAGCTGTAGACGCTGGACAGCTCGAGCATTTCTGTCCGTACCGGCTGCCTGCCTACTACCTGGCATCGCTAATAAACTCCCTTGCAATATATATATATTGCAAACGTCTTTCAAGGCAAGAGGGACGCGGCAGCAAGGAAGTTCATGTCAGTATAACTCATCCCCTGATGAAGGGAGGTCCCCTCCCGAAACTGTTGGGAAATAAATATATTTATCCTTGTTGACAACGCTCCCGTTGTGCCATATCCCATATATATATATATATATATATATATATATATATATATATATATATATATATATATATATATATATATATATATATATATCCAATAACCAATATATATATATATATATATATATATATATATATATATATATATATATATATATATATTGGTTAATTCTGACGAAGGCCGTGCCACGGCCGAAACGTAGAGTAAACAATTATCAAATTTTCAAATTTTCGTAAGTGTGCTCCTTCATTCTTAACTATATATATATATATATATATATATATATATATATATATATATATATATATATATATATATATATATATATATATATATATATCCTGATGAAGGCCAGACTCTAGGCCGAAACATCGAAATAAACCACGTTGTGACCGCTCACGGAGGATCTACTAGATTATATATATATATATATATATATATATATATATATATATATATATATATATATATATATATATATATAAGGGAAAGAAGCGTATACCTAAGGGCTCGTTTTTCCGTGTTTTTAACACAATATTAATGAGATATAACAGACAGTAATGCCAAGGAATGTACAGGGGAAGTTATTAAAATCAATGAAATATAAATAAGAAGAAAGAAAAGTGGATGAAAAAATTACCAACTGTGAGCAGGAATCGAACCTATGACCTTCGAAATACGCGTTCGATTACGCGTTCGAACGCGTAATTCGAAGGTCGTAGGTTCGATTCCTGCTCACAGTTGGTAATTTTTTCATCCACTTTTCTTTCTTCTTATTTATATTCCATTGATTTTAATAACTTCCCCTGTACATTCCTTGGCATTACTGTCTGTTATATCTCATTATATATATATATATATATATATATATATATATATATATATATATATATATATATATATATATATATATATATATATATATATATATATATATATATATATATATGTAACCTTTATATATATATATATATATAGCAACCCTTTCCTGCTTGCAGCAGGAAAGGGTTGCTAGTACCTTTCGCGACCGTGCAGGTCAACCAGGGCAACACTGCTATTTTTGTAACCAACCCGTTCCCGTACGCTGTTACCTTGCTTCGAGGGGAATGTCTCGGCAGAGTGGAACCAGTCGACGACGCACAAGTCCTGGACGTACCCGATGACACGCGCGTTCCCAGGTCGTGTACCATCAATGCTGTTTCCACTTCTGATTCGTCGTCTGCTGATGTATTTGGCCCCTCCATCGCTGACAACCTTACGGCCGTACAGCGTTCCCAACTTCTGGACCTGTTACAAGAATATCGTTCTTCTTTCGATGTCGGGCGAAGTTCTCTCGGTCGCACGTCCGTTGTTACGCATCGCATCGACACTGGTGCCCATCCACCTTTACGGCAACGTCCATATCGCGTGTCGCCTGCTGAACGTCGAGTAATTAAGGATCAGGTTGACGATATGCTCCGACGCGACGTTATTCGGCCCTCCGACAGTCCATGGGCGTCTCCTGTTGTTCTTGTTGCGAAGAAAGACGGTTCTGTGCGGTTCTGTGTGGACTACAGACGGCTCAATAAGATCACTCACAAGGATGTTTATCCACTGCCACGCATCGATGACGCGATTGACAGCCTTCATGGAGCCGATTTTTTTTCTTCTCTCGATCTGCGCTCGGGGTACTGGCAAGTACCCATGGCTAACGACGCTCGACCAAAGACCGCCTTCGTCACGCCAGACGGCTTGTACGAGTTTAACGTCATGCCGTTTGGTCTATGTAATGCACCTGCGACCTTTGAGCGCATGATAGACACCGTTCTGCGCAACTTGAAATGGTAGACGTGCTTGTGGTACCTCGACAATGTCATTGTCTTTGCTCCGGATTTCTCCACGCATCTCCAACGTCTGAAAGAAGTTTTCGCACGTGTGAGCAATGCCGGCTTACAACTAAATCTGAAAAAATGCCGCTTTGCAGCACGGCAACTCACCATACTGGGGTACGTCGCGTCCAAAGACGGCATTCTTCCTGATCCTGCCAAGCTTCAGGCCGTGGCCGAATTCCCCAAACCTGCATCTGTCAAAGAACTGCGTAGTTTCGTGGGCCTGTACTCATACTTCCGACGCTTCATACGAAATTTCGCCACGATCATATCACCGCTGACGAAGCTCTTTGGAAGCAACGGGCCCTTCAATTCGTGGTCATCCGAGTGCGATGACGCGTTCGCGAAGCTCCGCCATTTGTTGACGTCGCCTCCCATTCTACGCCACTACGACCCTACAGCCCCAACGGAGGTGCACACGGACGCCAGCGGAGTAGGCCTCGGCGCTGTCCTGGCGCAGCGAAAACCCGGATTCCCTGAATATGTCGTAGCATATGCAAGCCGTACGCTCACGAGAGCCGAGAAAAACTACACCGTCACGGAGAAAGAGTGCCTGGCGATCGTCTGGGCTCTTACAAAGTTTCGACCTTATTTGTATGGTCGCCCATTCGATGTCGTCACCGACCATCATGTACTATGCTGGCTTTCATCATTGAAGGATCCCTCAGGCCATCTCGCCCGTTAAGCTCTTCGCTTACAAGACTACGATATCCGCGTGCTGTACCGCAACGGACGCCAGCATGCTGACGCCGACGCCCTCTCGCGCTCCCCTCTGCCTGAAGGTGATGTGCTCTGCTCAGTATCCTCGGCTGCTGTTTCTGCCATTGATGTTGACATCATCGCTACCGAACAGCGAAAGGATAATTGGATCGGCCCGCTCATCGACATGCTCTCTGATCCATCCGCAACGCCATCCACGCGTGCATTGCGTCGTCAAGCTCGCCATTTCGCCATTCGTGACGGCCTCCTACACCAACGCAATTACGACGCCGACGGCCGGCAGTGGTTACTCGTGATACCCCGCAGTCTGCGGTCAGAGATATGTGAATCATTTCATTCTGATCCGCAATGCGCGCACTCTGGGGTATTCAAATCCTACCATCGCATTCGACAACGCTACTTCTGGCGCGGGATGTACCGCTATGTGCAGCAGTTCGTTCGCTCTTGCCTCACTTGCCAACGCCGTAAAGCGTCAGCCCACATGTCGCACGCCAGTCTACAACCGTTACCTTGCCCTGACCGTCCCTTTGGGCGCGTAGGTATCGATTTGTATGGACCACTTCCTCTGACGTCGGCTGGTAACCGCTGGGCCATCGTTGCCGTTGACCATTTAACGCGATACGCCGAAACCGCCGCTCTCCCTGCGGCTGCTGCGCGCGATGTTGCGTCCTTCCTGCTGCATCGATTTATACTGCGCCACGGACCACCCCAAGAGCTTCTCAGCGATCGAGGCCGTGTCTTCTTGTCGGAAGTCGTCGAAGCCATTCTGACGGAGTGCCATTCTGTCCACCGCAAAACTACTGCTCACCACCCACAGACGAATGGCCTCACCGAACGCTTTAACCGCACCCTCGGCGACATGCTTTCTATGTACGTCGCTGCCAACCACACTAATTGGGATAATATACTGCCCTTCGTCACCTACACCTACAACACCGCCCCTCAGAGCACGACTGGTTTTTCACCTTTCTACTTGCTGTACGGAAGGCACCCGTCGCACACCATGGACACGATACTCCCGTACACGCCGGATCCATCTGAGTGTACACCTATTTCCGAGACAGCCAGGCTTGCTGAAGAGTGTCGCGAGCTTGCCAAGACTTTTACGACGCAAGAGCAAGAGCGGCAGAAGAGTATCCGTGATGGCTCCACCACTTCTGAGCCCATGTTCCTTCCTGGTGCGCTTGTATGGCTCTCGATCCCGACCTCTGCCGCTGGCCTCTCTTCCAAACTACGTCCCAAATACGAAGGCCCCTACCGTGTCATCGAGCGAACCTCACCCGTCAACTATCTGATCGAACCCGTTGAACAATCTTCGGACATGCGCCGCCGTGGGCGAGACATCGTCAACGTGGAGCGCCTGAAGGCTTATTATGACCCGCTAATAATAACAAGCTGTTAAGTCGCCAGGCGGCTCTCTCTTCGACCCCGGGGTAATTGTAGCGAAGCCTCCGAACTATGAAATGGGTCGAACTCTTGAGTACCTTCTAGTGGGGCTACCCAACAAGGACGCCGCTCGCGCTGAGAGCCCGTGCTTTGCTGTGACTGTCGCCATTGCATATTCTCGCTCGTTGCCGGCTAATAAACGCCTTAACAATATATACATATACATATATAGCATACATACATACATAGATACATACATACATACATACATACATACATACATACATACATACATACATACATACATACATACATACATACATACATACATACATACATACATACATACATACATACATACATACATACATACATACATACATACATACATACATACATACATACATACATACATACATATACGTGAATGATAGCAGCAGCAATGCCAAAAACCAGCCGAGACTGTCCTTATAATTGCTGTTGCAATAACACATCATTTGGAAGCTGTGACAGTCAGTTCTATGAATACTGTCAAACAGAAGGAGTTTGTACCATCCAAAGTACATTTTGGGCAGCAGTGGCGGCAGACGGTTCAGCGAAGCACGGTCCTAACTGTCTTCTTGCCCATGCGCAGAAACCCCGCAAAGTGGACGTCATCCGCGCATCCATACCAGCCTGCAGTGCCCCGGGAATGACCAACTGAAACCAAGGAAAGTTGGTACTATCCGCATATCCACCACAGCGCTGCGCGGGCACTTGACGGACCAGCTGGTGATACGCCCCCCGCCCTTTATATACTCGGTCGCATCGTGGGACTCAACCACATTTTGGGCAGCAGTGGCGGCAGACGGTTCAGCGAAGCACGGTCCTAACTGTCTTCTTGCCCATGCGCAGAAACCCCGCAAAGTGGACGTCATCCGCGCATCCATACCAGCCTGCAGTGCCCCGGGAATGACCAACTGAAACCAAGGAAAGTTGGTACTATCCGCATATCCACCACAGCGCTGCGCGGGCACTTGACGGACCAGCTGGTGATACGCCCCCCGCCCTTTATATACTCGGTCGCATCGTGGGACTCAACCACATTTTGGGCAGCAGTGGCGGCAGACGGTTCAGCGAAGCACGGTCCTAACTGTCTTCTTGCCCATGCGCAGAAACCCCGCAAAGTGGACGTCATCCGCGCATCCATACCAGCCTGCAGTGCCCCGGGAATGACCAACTGAAACCAAGGAAAGTTGGTACTATCCGCATATCCACCACAGCGCTGCGCGGGCACTTGACGGACCAGCTGGTGATACGCCCCCCGCCCTTTATATACTCGGTCGCATCGTGGGACTCAACCACATTTTGGGCAGCAGTGGCGGCAGACGGTTCAGCGAAGCACGGTCCTAACTGTCTTCTTGCCCATGCGCAGGTTGGTTAGTTTTGGTACGTTATTTATCGCTTGAAACTGCTCCTGCCGCTACTGCTGTCCTCGAGTTTTGTATTTTGTGACTAGACAAGTGCTGCAATGAGTGACGTATGTGAATCCTGTAAACAATACTTTTCTGAAGATGAGGATGTCATAACATGTGCAGAATGCCGGCAATGCTATCACATCGGAGAATGTATCGGAATAAGTGAACGTACCTATAAAAAGAAAGGGAAAGAGGCAAAGAAAGCCTTAAAATGTCAGACTTGCCGTGTGCCTTCATCTAGGAACACTCAGATGAATAATAACGCTGATCAATCAGCTTTAACGGAAGCCTTGAGCCAGCAACTTGCGGAAATTAACAAATGCTTGGCGCACTTTAAGGTCGATGACCTTACAGAATTAAAGCAAACAGTCACCAGCATTGACCAATCCATTCAGCACATGTCAGATACGCATGACAAGCTTCTTGAAATCAGCGCAAGGCACGATAGAGACATAGAAAGCCTCCGCAACAGAGTAGAAGCTGTGGAACAAAATTTTGACGAAAAAGAAATTCGCAAGCTAAACCTAGAGCTAAATGACCTTCAGCAATATAGTCGCCGCCAGAATCTGGAAATTCATGGCATGCCGTTTATTGAAAAAGAGGATACCCTGTCACGAGTTAACGACCTTGCGAAGAGGCTTGACCTGCAGACACTATCTGACTGTGACGTTGAAAGCATGCATCGCTTGCCACCCCGTAAAGGGAAACCCCCAGTTATACTGATAAGATTCGCTCGACTGAGCTTGAAGGCAGCATGGCTTGCTAAACGTGCCGAACTAAGAGAAAAAAACAGTAATATTCAGCTATTTGATAACTTAACTCCTGCAAATAAGAAGCTCCTTTGGATGGCAAGGACTAGAGCCACCGAGATGAACTATCGATTCACTTGGTCTTCACAGGGAAAGATTTTTGTCAGAAAAAATTCAGAAGCACGCGCAATCCGAATTGCATCTGAAGATGATCTAAACAAGATTGTTTAAACACTTACTGTACCTATCGCCTTTTATGGCTTTTTTCTGTTTTGATGATCAAGTCGATGCATTACAATGCTGTCTCTTTCAAGAATTTGATTAAGGACTCGAACTTTCTTTCTGAACGTGGTCTTTCCCTTTATCATATTAATGCACAGAGTATGAGGAACAAGGGTGAGGAAATTGAAAGCGAATTAGTACACCTCAACTATGACTTTGATATCATGGGCTTCTCGGAGACATGGTTTTCTTCACAGTCAGACGTGGTCAGTTTGGGAAATTACAATATGGAATCAGTATTCAGAACTGGAAAACGCGGTGGCGGTGTATCTTTGTATATCAAACAAAATTTGCCCTATGAGGCGTGGCCCGACTATTGTGTTGTGTGTAGTGATTTCGAAGCAGTTACTGTGATACACAACAAGGTTGTAATAGTACTGATCTACCGCCCCCCGAATGGTAATACTGACTCACTTCTTGAGTTTTTAGAGAAGCTTCAACATCATGCTAATTCTAATCGATGGTTCGTGATATCATTTGGTGATTTTAATATAGATATATCAAAAGATGGTCCTATTAAGCTAAAACTAATGGAGTTAATGTTGTCTCATGGCTGCGAAAACATCATTAGCACTCCTACCAGAATAACAAGCACATCAGAAACGATCATTGATCTCTGTTTCACTAATTTATCCCCTGACAGTGCATTAGCCGGAGTATTCAGCTCTGGTATAAGTGACCACTTACCTTTTTTTGCACTATTAACAATGCCAGAACTGCAGAATTCTCCAAAATACATGCGTAGAGATATAAACGATCCAAATATTCTCCGTTTTCGCTCTCTAATGTTTAACTGCAATTGGGATGACCTGTACCGAGAACCTGATCCGTCTAAGGCATACAACCTGTTTATGTCAAAAATGGTTAGTAACTACAATACTGCTTTTCCGTACGTTGTTGTAAAGAAACACAAGAGAGCAAGAAAGGAGTGGATTACGCCGGCACTTCTTAAGCGGATAAATGAAAAAAACAAACTTTTCCAGCACTTTTTGAAAACAAAAGAACAAACTGACCTCATTGAGTTTAAAAATTTTAGAAACAAAGTAAACAAAGACCTCAAGAAGGCGAAAATAGATTTCTATGCCTACAAGTTTTCTACAGTGATTAACAACTCAAAAATGGTTTGGAGCTCGGTTAATAAATTGATAGGAAGAAAACAAGCCACTGTCCCTAGCTATATACAGGTAAACGATATTCACTTCAGTGGCAAGGCACTGGCAGACAAATTTAACCTTCATTTCCTTGAGGCAGGATCCTCAAGTAATATAACACAAGCGACTGACCTTAAACCGGCTGAATGCTATATTGAAAGCTCTTCCACTAATTCTTTGTTTTTATTACCCGTTACCGAGGAGGAAGTAGCCACTGTCATATGCTCACTAAAGAACAGCTCACCAGGAGAAGATGGCATCTCCGCAGCACCTATCAAGGCAGTTGCTGATTTGATTGTCGCCCCATTCACTTACATATGCAACAGACTCTTCCTGACGGCAATTTTTCCATGTGCCATGAAAATAGCTCGCGTAACAATAATTTTTAAAGGAGGTGATAAAAATGAACTTCAAAATTATCGCCCAATCTCTATTCTGCCGCTTTTCTCTAAGGTCGCGGAACGCCTGATATATAAGAGGGTATTTTCTTTTATAGCAAACAGAAATGTCATTTGTGAAGAACAGTGTGGATTCCAACCAGGTAGATCAACTCAGTCTGCTTTACTCCGTATTAAGGACAGCCTACTTCATAACTTTGAAAAAAAATTTTACACTGTGGGAATATTTCTCGATTTCCGTAAGGCTTTTGACTCGATAAAGCACGATATATTAATTAGGAAACTTCAACTGTATGGAATACGCGGGATTGCGCTTGATCAAATGAAAAGCTATCTTTGGGCCAGGAAACAATATGTACAGCTCCACAATTATAAATCTGATTTGGGCGTAATTAAGTATGGGGTTCCCCAAGGATCGATACTTGGTCCTCTACTTTTTATACTTTATATCAATGACATAGTTAACATTCAGTTCACACCAAACATAGTCATGTACGCCGACGATACCAATGCCTTCTTTTCTGGTTTAGATCTTCGCGATATTGAAATAACTGCAAATTCTTGGTTGGATAAACTAAAATCATGGCTTACAGTCAATCAGCTAGAACTAAACATAAAAAAAACTAAATTTATGCTCTTCAAACAAAAAAATAGGCCTGTAGATTATGCTATCTCTCTGATTTTTAATGGAGAAAATATTGCGCAGGTAAATAAAATTCAGTTTCTGGGTGTGTGTTTTCAAAGTGACCTTAGTTGGTCCCACCATGTGGACAACCTGCGAATAAAAATATCAAGATCGATCGGTCTAATTCGACGCTTACAGCATCTCCTTCCAGGGAGAGTTAAACGGCAGCTTTACTTTTCTTTTATCTACTCGCAAATCATTTATTGCATTTTAGTCTGGGGTACGTGTAACAAAACAAATACAGAAAGTATAATTCTTCTTCAAAAACGCGCACTAGGTTTGATAAGTACCTCGGTCCCCACTAATATGTCTCTTTTTTATATGTATAATGTACTCCCGTTCCCAGAGTGCTATAGGATGCAACTAGCCATGTTAATCTTCAAAAAAATTAAAGATAATTTCCAGATTTTTTCTGATGTGTACTTAAGCAGAGATCTTACGTATAATCTGCGTACTGTTGCGTTGGTCGGGCCAATGTGCCGGACTAACTATGGTGTACAGTCAATTAATAACCAAATCATTCTACTGTGCAACAGGATTCCTGAAATAATTGAATACGCTAAGGAGGCTAAAAACATAACACAATTTAAGAAGCGAATTTACAATGTAATAAACAGAACACAAGTCTACAGTGTATGTAAAGGAAATATGTAATGTATGTAATATTTATAGTATTCACTGTTTTTCAACTTGTATTGTATTTCAAAATATGTTATGGTGTTTTGTACTGTCCTGCTCTACCTGCCCGAGGTGCCTCACGAAGAGGGGCCAAGTCAGGAGACACACTCTCCTTTTGCCCCCTTCGTGGGCATTTCTGCGGAAATGTCCGAATAAAATAAAATGAAATGAAATGAAAATGAAATATTATTCTTGGATGAAAAAAAGCACAAAGTTGTTTACAGGCACTATCTGTTTATATAAATTGTACAGTGAGTGCACATTTCACCTAATTGCTACAAGCGAATGCCATCCCAAACAAGCTTTTTTCATGAAATGCCAGAAATCCCTGAAAAGTATGCTCGTGCACAGGTTCACCTCAATTAAGGGATGGTGTGGCCGCAGCATAAATAAGCATCTATAACTGTATACAAACTTGGCTGCTTTCGCACAGACATTGTCGAAGCTTTTGAAAAATAGTTCCTCTGAAAAATTTAAAGAAATTGGCACTTCCTTGTACCCGCCTGTGGCAAGATTTTCATGTTTTTTCGAATTTGTTTATTGACATTCTTTGTTACCATAATTCTCATGTGGTATTGTATTCTACATAAATCTGTCTCCTCAGAAAAAAACAATATCTAACTGATACTTTTTTATTCAGGTAGATTCACGGTTTTGGGGCTTAGAAAATTGTAATATGCTGTGCCTTCCTTGTTAAATTGATTCGTATCGCTCCCTCTCCGCTCAAATGAATGTGCCAGTATTATCTATAGCATCGAAACGTGCATCGGCTAAAACATACCACACAGACTTTTGCGGCTGCTTTGAGTAGTATCAGTATATGAGGTAAAAACGTATCATGTCGTTTCATGCAAAGACAAAACAAATATGACGATAATGTTTATTGAACTAGTTTGCTAAAGAATGATAGTAGAGGAAGACCTGCATGAGCTAAATCTCAGTGGAAAAGATTGAAGGTAGTCGCAGAGCACTTTAAAAGTAAGTTGTATATGCTGCAATGGGAAAGTCCATGATATTTGATCATTATCAACATTTCTTGTATGAACTTTACAAAAGGGCCTGCGTTGATTGATATGTGGGGTTTAGCATCTCAAACCCACCATATGATTATGAGAGATGTCGTAGTGGAGGGCTCCGGAAATTGCGACCTCCTGGAGTTGTTTAACGTGCACCTAAATCTGAGCACATGGGCCTACAGCATTTTAGCCCCCATAAAAAGTGCAGCCGCCACAGCCAGGATTCGATCCTGTGACCTAACAGTCAGCAACCACTGCAGTAAGCAGTCACCTTAGCCAATTGACGACCGTGGCGGGGCAGCCCGCTCGCTCTCCAGGCACTGTCTTCACCCCTATCAATTCTGAGCTGCGAAAACACCGTTCTTGGTCGAGTAAAGATGGCGTTTCACCAACTTGGACTCACGAACGTCAGACGCTCGCTCATTACCAATCGTTGCCAAGATTTCTGCTTGTTATCGTTGCCTCCGCGTCCTCTAACAAATGACGCGAGCACCTCTAGAAGTTTTCTTATGTGATGTCAGCAGCCACAGCATTTAGCAGTTACCTTAGCCAATTGACGACCGTGGCGGGGCAGCCCGTTCGCTCTCCAGGCATTGTCTTCACCCCTATCAACTCTGAGCTACATCTTTAGGAAGATCATACAATTTTGTCAACTCTTGCTGTCACATATACCCAAAACCCAATAGAGCCCTCAGGAAAGCAGAGGCGTGAATCGTCCTTTGTTGTAATACGAAAATGGTTTGTGCCTAGAAATAGTATACACTTTGACCCCATTTACATAGGGAAGTGCCAGCACTTTGAGAAAATTTTCTGACATTTTCCTCTTGGTATGGTTGTGCCAAAAGCTCCAGACCTAACCCCTTTCACCCTACCCATCTCGAAAATTCTGGGACGCAGGCTTGCTTGGCTGCTCCGACCCGACTGCCTAGTGGGCCTAGGCCATCACTGAAATCATTGGAAAGCGGGAGCCCACCTAGTGCCTGTATGGGGCAGTTCATTGAAGGGCCCCTAAATCTCCTCCAATATCTTTTCAAGAACTGAAATAAACACGCTCATCGTATGCAGAATGCCATCACGATCAATTATGCAACACGTGATGGCACTGTGAGCAGTTGGTGTGCCACGAATTCTAGAAAAACAATCCGTGCCTTTCTGTCCTCCTTGTGATGCACAACTCATTCTGACGCACATCGCATTCATGTCCTTGCTGTTCGCGGCGTTTTCTGCGTCTGCCACCTCTCCGCGGCAAACATTTTTTTAGGTACGCAGAGACTGCACGTACACCTGCATTCCACGCGTGATCGAAGGGGGAGGGGGTAAATCTTTTCTAAAAGACGAAAAGGTAAAAAATTGGGTGTAGAGGGCACGATAACTGCCTGTCATGTGATTACACCTCAACCGATACACTCGCGAAGGAATCTAAGGGACAGTGAGAGTGAAGAGAATTAAGGAGAGACAGACAGACAGACAAAGAACTTAATTGAGGTCCTGAGGAACACTACCTCAAGGAGGTAGAGCAGCGGGCCACTCCCACGTTGAAACGGGTAGGCCGAGCTTCACCGCAGCGTCGTGGGCTCTCTGGACAGCCCAGAGTTGATGTGCAAGTTCTGAGCTCCCGAGCACAGAGCTTCATTCCTCTTCGGTTATGTGCCGAGAGTCGCGTGATGAGGGGCACTGCCATAGCATGTGGTCTAACGTAGATACAGCGCCACAATCTGAACACGTTGGATCAATGCTTTCAATCAACTGGCCCTGGGAACGAAGACTGGGTAGAAAGGAAAAAAGATTGAGGGACCCTCAAGCTTCGCCCTTAAGAGTCAAATGCGATAGTGAAATCCGGTCCCTAGTGTGCCCTTTAACCGCTAGGTGCATAATTATTATTATGTTTTGTTACACGCGCGCGCAAGTGTGACGTATCTATAGTAATGGTACAGCATTTTGATCGATTTAACAGCACTTTAATTTAAACTACATGAAAATATTGTACAGTGATATAGTCATATGGTGCTGTATTATGAACTGCGCGTAGGCGTGACACTTGTATTCGTAAATGGTCACATTCCGTCATCCGCCTTGAGTTAGTTATCTGGCAATTGTTCGACTTGTTCTTCTGGAGACCTGTTCCAGCCAACCGCAACAATCATTGCCTTATGTTCGGTGAAATGGTCACTGCAGTAGTTCACTTCTTTAACGGTATCGTGAGAATGAAAAGCTAAATCTATGCAAGTGTTGTGGTTTGTTGAAATGGCATTTCCTTGAAGGGGCACAAATTCTCACAATGCCTCAAAGATGGCAGCACATGATCTAGCGTTTGCTATTTGCTAGATCAACTCCTGTGGAAAGGCATGATATGTTTTCCGCCAAATAGACGTAGTTGTCCATTTTTAGAGCTATTCGAAAGTTCCTCTGTGTTTTTAGCGACGATGGCTGCACTATCCCGGCTTTGTTCGATATAGTTTGATGGCTTCCCAAATGCGCCTACAAATCGCTGAATGGGCTGGTTTTCATCGTGACAACTGTCGAACAAAATGCGTTAAGGAGACTCCTTCTACTACATGGCATTCAGGTAGTGTTTGCTTCCCGAAGCAGTTTCAAGTAACATCGTGGTTTTGTGATAGGCCAACTGCTTGCCACACGAATGGGTTCGATCCTCAATGGGACCAAAAATTTTATTCGTTTATTTTCTCCTTTCTCAATTTGTCGCTCACAACTGATGGTGCCGACGGTTTAATTTGTGACACGAGCTCTTTAACGCCATCACGTTAATGCGAGGTAAAATATAGGGGGTGTGTGCGAAGGGAAGGGGGGGGGAAGGGTTAAATCAAGGGGGCTTAAAAAAACGTGACTGGCGGAAAAGCACCTAGAGGGGTGCTCAGCGAAAGGGCAAAATGGCTTTGAGAAAGAATACCAGTGAAAGGAAGAGCGAAAGCGGTGTTTTGATAATTGAAATACCTGTTGATACAATTGTGAGATGGCGCCTTCATGAGACAGTATTTTCCCACTTTTTTCAAACACCCTTCTGAGTCAGTGGGACGTACATGTCTCACCTTTTTCTGTGATCTGGCGTGAATTTGACGAAATTATTTCATGTTTAATATAGAAGATCAGTGCCGTTCTGAAAGGCAGAGGAACCACTCTCGGGCAGAAAAGATGGCAACGATTTTGTTGTAGTTTATGTCAATATACCACAGCCAGTTTTTACATCAGTGTCAGAACTATAGAAGAACCTATATAAAGTTAAATTGACAAAATGTGGGATAGGCTTGGTTGGTGATAAATCCTGAAAGTGTGTGGCACACAATAACTATAGGAAATGTGACGGGACAATCCATTGTCTTTCTTAGTCCACGTCTTTGTCATGTGCCACACATTTTTAACAATGAAAGAGTCAAAAGTTTGTTTTTTATTTGAAAGTGGCAAATTGCTTTCTAACTGTTTGTTCACCACTTCTAGGAACAAATCGTTCTCCAATTGCTTTATTTCTGTCGTCTTGAATTTCAAATGTTCTGTCTTTGAGAGTGATTCCTCAATATTTGTAAGGTGGCACCGCCCTTTTGGGTATTAACCCCTCCTTTCTTTGCAGGCTCTCTATAAAAAGTATAATGAGGAAGCAATATGTCCAGTCAGCATTCACAATGCTTATGTTACATAAGGCCTCTAAGGGATCTGGCCAAAGGAAGACCTGCGGACTCCGTGATCTCAACTGGCGCTGTAAGCTCTAGAGCAAAGTCAACATTTCCTGAAGATCCAAGTGTAAGAAACTGAACCAGCAGATGGCTCCGAAAAACGTCGTATGCGAGTCAGCTTTAGAGGAGCTGCAAATAACAGAAGAAAAAAATAAAATAAAAGGTGCATCCACAGTGTTTATGTACTTTTATTTTACTATGACAGTATATATCTAAATGAACCTTCTGGAACTTGGTGAATCGGTGGCTATGCAGAATGCTGCAGAAATAAAAAAACAGCATTTTCTTTGTATGCCCTTTTAAACAAGTACAAGCATGCAATTTTAATGCAACTGCATCACCAAAGTACATGAGCTAAACGTAATTCTTTATTATACTCTCAATGTCAGTGTACAAGCAAGAGTGGTTAATACATTTACATTAGGAAATGTTACGCTAGACAGCTAGAAAATATTCATGGCTGTTGGCAACTTAGCTGAGCGGGTGGTTCTATGCAGATGCTCTTTTCGGCACGAATGAACTAAAACGTTTGTGTGACAACTTGGCACTTTGACATTGATGTTGCTATCTCTTCCCATTAAGGTGTACTAAGCAGTATGACACCCCAATTTACACATTTTTATACATTTGCCCTCTCTAAAGGTACATGGTCATCGACCTCCATGCTTCTTTGACACCGTTACTAGCAACTATGCTGACTTGTGGCGCTATTGTATATGCTGTAGAATTAAAAAAAATTGTCAGAATAGGTGCAGTATTGGCATTCTGCTTTCACTACAATGAATATTGTGACGGCAAGGTGCACGCCAGGGAAAGGGATGAGAAAGCACAATTCCTTTTCAAGCATTCAGCAGAAGTTCAATACAATCTGTGCTGTATTAGGAAAAGTATTTTAAGGTAACTTGATAAGACAGACGCTTGGGCTAGTTGGTGATTGGCAATCAACATATTTGCACAGCGCAAGACTACGAGTAGTTACGACGTACGTAAAGTACACGGTGTAGGAATATTTAGGTGTGGACACCGCGTGCGGCGGCGCGGCCAGATCTTGTTCGGCAATCCATGCGCTTCGCTCGAACGCCGGCAGACGGTCATTCTCACCCTACTTCCGAGCTGTGCGGACGTGTTTTCGCGCACTCCGCCTGTTCGGCAGATTCAATGTCGTGCAAGGGTATCAAAGGTTGGTTGGTGCAGGCGCAGCGCGTGACGAGAGATAAGTTTTTCTTCAATATTTTGTGTTTGTGAACACCATTATTATTTTTTCTCTCCTAATCAATAATTAGCGTTGCTAGCTCCGTAAGCGTGGGACACGGGCAACGTTGTAGTGACGGTGACCTACTGAATAGGGTAGGCGGCTGTTTTGAAGAAGTTCGGGGTGCCCAGTTAGTTGTTAAACAGCTAGAGCCGAACACGAAGGGGACCTAGTGAGAAGCTACTAGCGAAATTGAACACGTATGTGTGCGGTGTAGGCGGCAGCTTCAATCAGGTGTTGAGGTAGGAGAGTTAACGGAGGCGGCTGGATAGAGGGATTAGGGTTGAGCGTAGGGCTGTCGGGCGCTTGGTCCGATGGTCGGGCGGGCGATGTCTAAAGAGGCTAGGAAAACCACGAGTGAGAGTGAGCTGGTGCAGTGCAAAGAATGCAAGCGCTGGTGCTACTTAGATGAGAGAGCATTACCCGAGTTTGGCCGGCGCACAGAAGGCGAGCTTCGTTTACAGGCTGTGCGAGGCACTGAAGGCGGCCGTGCAGCGCACGGAGGCTAGCGTCAACGGGCTTGAGGGGGAGCCTAGGGCGGAACGGGAGCAGAGGATAGAAGTCCAAAAAAGAGCTCGGAGCGTCGCGTGAGTGGGAGGAGGCTACCACCAGCCTATTAGAGCAAATGAATTGTGACCTTCGAAAAGAACGGGAAGGGCGGACCGAGCTAGAGCAGCGGGTAAAGGAGCTAATGACGCTTTGCCCAGGCCCCGAGCGGTGTGAGACGGAAGGCGCGGGTAGCGGAGAAGGCGACAGGCGGGAAGGAACAGGCGAGAAGGGAGGTGAGGGGGCCGCAGTGTCTGGCCACAGCACGGAGGCTCCGAGAACATACAGCTCAATGGCGCAGCATTTTCAAGCACGACAAAAACACAGGACAGACGGCAGAGAGAGAAACAAGTGAAGCAAACAGGGGCGCCATCAGAAACAGGAAGCCAGCGATTGGAGCATAGAAAATTCCTGGTGGTGAGGGACTCTAACGTGGCCAGGGCTAGAAATGGCGTCTTCAAGACAGTGAAGGAAGATGGGAGAGTGAGAATGAAGGCACAGCCAGGGAAGAGCAAGGTGGATGCACTGGCAGAAGCTCAGGAGGTTGTAGAAAACAGCATGGAGGGCAAAAATCTAGTCATTATTCATGCTAGGCTCAATGACGTGATAAAGGGCAAGGATGAGAACCTTCAGAGAAAGCTAGAGGATGGGATGCGTAAGCTGCGAAAAGCCTCTGGGAGTGTACATGTGACCATACGCACAGCTCCAGAGGTCTGGGGGCAGCCTCGTGGGATTGAAAGGAGGGTAGTGGAGGCCAATTTTGTGATCAAGGGTTTGAGCCGGCAACTCGGATACAGCGTAATGGAAGTTAACCAAGACGTGTATGAGCCCGGCGCTCGCCCCCTTTTCACAGGTTGGCATTCACTACAGTGGTGCGATGGGCAGGAGTGTCAGTAACAGAATGGGTTGCCAAGCCATAGCTTTTTTAGGGGTACCCAGAGCCCTGAGGCCAACAGTGTAGCCAAAGACGGACCTAAAGGGGCACAAATATTCAAGCCACACGAAGTCCGTGAGAGAAGAAATCGACGTAAGCACAAGGGCCGAGCTAAGTCAGACGTAGGCTATTTGACATGCAGGGTGGCAGGAATAGGTTAAAGTGCGAAGAGATAGAAAAGCACTTGAGGCAGTAGGAGCTGATGGTATATAGGGTTGTGGAGACACATTTTCGGGACATTGAGCAACCGCCCTGCAATCCGGACTACGTATGGGAATATTGTAATAGAACAGAAGGCAGCAAAAACGGGGGCGGAATTGGTGCATTTACACATAAGCGCATGGGTTGGCAAAGAGTCAAGCAGAGATGCATGGAACATTTATGGTTAAGAGGGAAAGTAGCTGGGCAGATGACACTCCATGGTTTGGTGTACTTGTGTACGGGAGCAAAGGCCAGAGAGGAAAACCAGGCAATGGTGGAGTGTATATCAAAGGACATTGAGGAACTAGGAGGAGAGTGCGAGATAATTATACTAGGAGATATGAATGCGCATAAAGAAGATATAGATAAGTATACTGACTCAACAGGCATAATGATCATAGATATGTGGGAAAGGCATGATTTGATCATTTGCACAAGTACCGAGAAGTGTGAAGGGCAAATAACATGGGAGGTAGGAAAGCTGCAGTCAACGATAGATTACGCATTGTTGTCACATAGGATGTATGACAAGCTCATTTTGGAATGCACGCAGATGAAGGTGGCACCAGAAGTCTGGGTAGTGATCACGAACGTATGAAGATAAGTTTTGGAAGAGCAGCGAAAGTGAGAAGGAGACAAGATGAGCAACTGCAGGAAAATTTTCATTCAGAAAGACAAATAGCAATTGCTACCAAAATTGAGAAAGTAATCCCTGAGGATAAGAAAACAGTGTGGACATACACAAAATTAATTAGACTGTTTGAGCTAGAGCTTGCTAAGGCACGTGACAAGTCACACCAGAAAAGAAGACACAAGCCCAAGAGTTGGAGGAAAGAGGAAGTTAAGAGAGACATAGCAAAACGCCAGGAAATGCCTAGGGAACACAGACATGATAAGCAATGGGGTGAACCTACAGACGATGTGGAAAGAAAATGGGACATCTTTCTAAGCTCTAGAAGGGAAGCATCCCTCCTGATCAATGAAAAGCTTAAAAGAAAGGGTTCTCAGTGGCTGGAAGAAGTACATAAAGAAGACACAACGGCAGCTGCGAAATATTGGAACCATCTAGACTCCCTAAGAAATTAAACAAGCCTAGAGCAGAGGTTTATAACTACAGCTCAAGGTGCTAAGCTAGAAAGGGACGAAGCATTTGAATATATAAGAACAAGTGTGACAGAAAATTTTCAACACAGAAGTGCCTCATGCTCCAGAATAGACAAGGACGATCAAGTGGCACAATAGCTCTATTTTCACAACGAGAGTGGGAAAGGACCGAAAAGAGGGTTCCAAGTAGTACATCAACAGGCCCAGATGGCATTACAATTATTCTGATAAAGACAATGGGTCCTAAGTCTAAACAGACTTTGAGAGAGGCAGTAAGCAGAATAATATTTATTGGTAAAGTCCCCGATGGATGGAAGCTTAGCAGGATGAGCATGATCTATAAAGGAAAGGGAGGCAAAGCTGACATAAGCAACGACCGTCCTATAAGAGTGACATCAGTATCTACAGGTTGGCAATCCAAATTATAAGTGAAAGCCGTCAGGCATGGATAGAAGATGAGGGGGTGCTGGGAGAACTGCAGAATGGGTTTCAGAAACACAGGAGGTGAAATCAATCTGTTCTCACTGACGCAGTGCATCGAAATAGCCGAAAAGAAACACAGGTCCCTATGGCCAGCATTTTTGGATATCAGGGGGCGTACGATAGCGTGGTTCAAGAGGACTTGTGGGGAGTACTGGGCACACCTGGTGTGAAAGATGCGATCACTAAACTTTTAAAGGATATCTATAAAAGTAACAAGGTAGTTATAAAGTGGAAAAAACAGGTATCCAAGCCCACATAGGAGAAACGGGTGCTTAGGCAGGTGTGTCCTTTGTCACCATTATTATTCATGATGTACCTACAAGGATTAGAGGCCAAATTAGAGGGAAGTGGACTTGGCTTCAACCTCTCGTTCGTGAAACAAGGAAAACTCATTGATCAGGCACTACGAGCAGTAATGTACGCAGATCATATAGTGCTCATGGCCGACCACAAGGAAGATTTTCAGAGATTGATGGACATCTGCGTCAATGAGGGAGTTAAGTTATGGTTCAGATTCAGTAAAGAAAAATCAGCTATCATGATTTTTATTCATAATGAAGGTTGTGAGCTTAGGATTCACGAAGTCACGCTAGAGGTAACAGATAAATACAAATATCCGGGCCTATGAATAAGCATTGGGACCGAGTACCTAAGGGAACACAATATATACGTGACGACTAAAGGTAACAGGAATGCAGCAGTGATAAAAACTAGGGCACTGTGGAATTGAAATAGGTATGATGTTGTGAGAGGATTTTGGATAGGGGTCATGGTTCCTGGGCTGACGTTCGGCAATGCGGTCGTGTGCATGAGATCAGGAGTTCAAGCAAGATTAGAAATCAAGCAACGTGGAATAGGTAGGCTTGCTTTAGGAGCTCACGGGAATACACTAAATCAGGGAGTACAAGGTGATATCGGATAGACATCATTTGAGGGCAAGGAAGCTAGCAGCAAGAAAAAGTTTGAGAAGCGATTGAGAGAAATGGGGGAGTAGCGTTGGGCAAGGAAGGTTTTCAGCTACTTGTACATGAAGAAAGTCGATACAAAATGGAGGAAGCGAACGAGAAAATTGACTGGTAAATATTTAGAAAGCAGCAGGCGGCCAAACCAAAAAGAATTATTGGTTACGAAGAAGGTGAAGGAAGCTGAGACTGACATGTGGAGAATTGGCATGAATAAGAAGTCCTCACTAGAGATCTATCGAACTTTTAAGCAGAAAATTGCCAAGGAAAGAATTTATGATAATACTCGGGGTAGTTCTCCTCTGTTTGAGACCAGGATGGGAGTATTTCGAACCAAGACATATCGGGCCAAATACGAAGGGGTAGACATGGTGTGCAGTGCGTGTGGAGAAGAGTAGGAAGCTGCCGAACATTTTATAGTGTTCTGTAAGGGGCTTCACTCTATAGTTCAGGAAGATGGCGCAGAGTTTTTCAGAACACCGGTGTTTAGGGACAGGGAGGGCAAAATAGACTTTAAGCAGGTAGAATTAACTAGAAGATTATCTGATTTGTCGCTAAAGTCAGTGCACAAGTGAAAATTAAATCCTTCACTTCAAAGTACTAGTCCTCAACTTCACTATTTAAAGGTAAAAAAAAATCTAGTGGTTAGTTAACTAAGTATTACGTCTAGGTGGCGTTAACCGCTGCCTGATATAAAAAGTAGGGCCCCATCCATCCATCCATTCATCCATCCATCCATCCATCCATCCATCCATCCATCCATCCATCCATCCATCCATCCATCCATCCATCCATCCATCCATCCATCCATCCATCCATCCATCCATCCATCCATCCATCCATCCATCCTCTCTGGTCGGAACGTTGTGGTTGCCGAAGTGCAGATGTTACGGGATCATTCGATGTTGCTCCGTGCAAGTTAAGGTTTCTTTAATTGCAGGAGGGCGCACTACGATTGAAACTGCGGTCGACACCAAACCATTATTGGTTACTGCCATTTTTACTTGCTGAAATTGGCGTTCAAGCTTCAGCAAGTAAAAAAAAAATGTCCTTGCCGTTCTTCTTGTCAAGCTCGTCGTTTGCACGGATATCGGCGCTGCTGATCGGTTGTTTATCTATAATATGCCCGCGCAGATATCATATACTTACGCGACTGTACATTGGGATTGGTGGATGTCAGTTGAGAATAATTGAAGTCGGCCTGGTAAAGCAGCTTGGTGGGCCACAAAATTCCCCACTGAACAATATAGGGTGGAGCAAATTATACAACTTTTACAAACATATTATGTGGAACAAAACGTATAGCGGGTGGAAACTGGATCTGAGATGGCAGACTAAAACTAATTGCGCTGCTGCCTTGACGTACGGCAACTAGTGTGTTGTGTAAATAGTGTGTTTCTGTTCTTTAGACCACATCAGTCGCCTAAAATATTTCTGAATAAAATTTGAACTTAGGCTAGTTGGTTCTTCTGCACATTTTGAGGGAAAACCACGCGTAGACGAGGACAGTGTAAGGAAAACACTAGAAGGTGTTTTTGTGTTTTTCTTTCGTCGTCCTTGTCCATAAGCAGTTTTTCATCAAAGTGTGCAAGGGTCTCAACTATTTCGTTTGCGGATTTTGTCATCGCGGTGACGTTGTGGCGTTGTAACCATATAATGAGGTGATGATTGTCTTCCTGTGACGCAATAGGTTGCGTGATTGTGCGGTGATGTTATGTCACGAGTATATATTTCCAGCGTTTTCGCAAATAAAATTTCAGTGGTAGTCAGCGCTCTTTTTTGCCCCGTCAGGGTGGTCTAGTGGCTAAGGTACTCGGCTGCTGACCCACAGGTCGCGGGATCAAATTCCGGCTGTGGCGGCTGCATTTCCGATGGAGGCAGAAATGTTTTAGGCCCGTGTACTCAGATTTGGGTGCACGTTAAAGAACCCCAGGTGGCCAAAATTTCCGGAGCCCTCCACTACGGCGTCTCTCATAATCAAATGGGGGTTTTGGGACGTTAAACCCCACAAATCAATCAATCAATCAATCAATCAATCAAGTCAGCGCTCTTTCTGTCCTTGTCTCTTCATCTGTAGTTACGTCTTAACTATTCGTAGTCTTGCGCTGTGCAAATATGGTGTATTTTGAGTGCTTACTTTTTTGTTGCTAGACACAATATTAAGGATAACAGACAGTAAATGCAAGGAAAGTGTAAAAGATATTATCTGTAGTACTTATATGTTGCAGGAAATCGTCTTTTTGCCCACTTCACATTTATATGATAACTGCTACAAATAATGCCCTTGGATGTGATTTGGCATAAGCGTCTGTTAGTTCTAATTCATGCAGTATTGTATTCATGATACTTTTACCCACTATGGCAAAACTGAATCGCTTTTCAAGACAGCAAAAATTTTTTTTTGCAACGATACTGAAGAAGGTCGAATACTGCAGTAAAGTAATTGCCCACAATTTTCCCGAACTGGTTTTCATATCGTGTCGTTGTGAATAAACGAGCATGCTGTCGTATTTTCTGCCTGTTGAGCTGTGCATGCGTATGCGCAAATTTATGAACCTGCAATTCAAAGAAAATAGAATGTGCGTCTATTTTATCAACCACCGCGTTCACATGTGCTCGAGATGGTCGGCTACATTTGCTGTCCACACACAGTTGTGCTAATCGTGGTGAAAACAGAACCTGGTTTGGTTGTAAATGCACAGAAAATACACCGACAGCTGACGCCAGAACAGTATCGAGAGCAGCTGGTGGGAGGCCGGCTCGCTTTTGCCCCTGTGGCGAAAGCCTCAACGGCTTCGGGCGGCGCAGAAAACATGTACACAAGGCATTTCATGCAGCATCATTTTAAAAACCGCAAAAAGACGACCCACACAGATGACTGGACAACACGAGCACTGTCTTCTCTGTGTTTAGTCTTTGCGCCGTTTCAAAGAGAACCCAAACCAATTAGCCCAACTCTCGCTTTTGCTGCATTTTATTCAACCACGTCCGCTCCATAGGGCATATTAGGCAATTTGTTTTCTGTGCGCAAAAAAAAAAAAACAAGGAGGAAGGGTAGCAATGTATGACCCTGCGCGAGAACGACTGCGATATGGTTTTAAAAATTTAGTGAGAAAGGTCCGCTAGTTCGCAGGAATCGATCGAGATGTGAGGACATGCGTCGAAGAGGTACGTAGTTTGTTTCTCTGGGGTCCGTGTTTGCGCAGCTCACGTTCTTTCTCATAAAGAGCCAGACCTTGGTCGCTAATGCAACGTGCAAGCTGCCAAGCATCATTCATAAAATACAACGACTGCGGTAGCCGTGAGAGGCACAGATATTCGCTTCAACACGCTGACCACGGCGCAAGTTCGTGTAGGATGCAGCGGCATTTTGCTTAACTTCAGATGACCAGTAGGCGAAGATTCGCACATCAAATATTGACGCTTGATGTTCCGGATGGTGCAAAATATGATAGCAACGTATGTATCCACATACATTTCACAATATAGTGTAGAACAGCGCTGAAGCGTCGACGTTCAACGCACGCCTCGCAGCCAAAAAGGTAAACAGGAAGTCACCATGACACATATTGCATGGTGCATGTGGCACTTCGCGCAATCAAGGACCGAAACCAAAATTGTGATTTTATAAGCATCTCTGGTTAATCTGTCATTCGTGGGCGCCAACAATACATGCACAAAACAAACTTTTTCTATATGGGAAGAATTTATTACTGTAAAACATTTGGCTAAGGTCAAGACGTTGAAATAAGAGATCTTAGTCTCAAATCTTTTCACCCTTGCTGTGGCATTGTAACATTTTGATCTGTAAAAACCAGTCGTAAATAAATAATTAAACAAACAAACAAATAAATAAATAAATAAATAAAATATCGCTGTGTAGTGGAGCATACGCACCAACGCGTATGAGTCTTCGGAAGATAACGAAAAAGCCCCGTGCTCTGATTGCGCGAGAGACTGTGCCGCCTTTGCCAGACTTCCTGTACGGTCATTTTTGTTGCAACCTCATTGCGACTTCTGTGCTCGAATAAACGTCATCACATTTGGTGGAGGCTGCTGAGATCCCCGAGCAAACCTGGAGCTGCGCTCTCGCAAGTTGCCCGAGAGACCATCGCGAAACATGACTGACGCAGTCGCCAACCAGCCCGTCCCAGCCCAGCCAGCACCATCGGCTCCCCGTCTACCTGCAACGGCACTACTCGCCAACGGGACCCACCAATCTTCAGCGGCAGTGGTGAGCAAGACGTCGAAGACTGGCTCTCCTTGTACAAACGCCTAAGCGCCAGCAACAAGTAGGACGACGACTCTAAGCTCGCCTACCCCTACTGCAAATTTCCGTATGTGTGGCTCCGCACATACGCCATTATTGGACTACGGAAAGCCATATGATACGGAAAGTTCCGCAGATAAGGAAAGCCCAGGATGCGGAAAGGTCCGCGAATTTGTATTGTATTTGCTGTCGTGTATAGGCCACCTGATGGTAACTTGAGCGAATTTTTCACGTTTCTAGAGGCTATTTTTTCGTTTGTAAACATAAACCAATACTCTTTAATTTTAGGAGGTGACCTTAACATAGATATGCTGACAAAAACTCCTAAACAGGGCGAATTATCTGCGATTCTCGATTCCCATTTTTTTTCTAATGTAATAACCACCCCCACACGTATCACTGCAACTAGTGAAACTCTTATCGACCTTTTTATTACTAACCTAGCAATTAATGACCTATTCTCTGGTACCATTAATGTGACACTTAGCGACCACTTGCCTATCTATTTAGTAACTGATACGTACAATACGGCAAAAGAATTCACTGTAAATATAATATATCAAGACATCAACGCGGTTACACTGTCACAGTTCCGAGATGAACTCGCCAGAACAAGCTGGAACGCAGTTTTTGCGTGCTCTACGGCTGATACCGCATATGACCATTTCATAGAAATTTTTTCTTCGGTATATAAAAAACACTTTCCGTACAAAGAAATAACTAAGCCAAAACGCGCACGTAAGCCTTGGGTAACGCTAAGTATATTGAAAATGATACGTACGAAAAACAGACTGTACCAGGTGTTCTTGAAAAATCGCGATTTGAATGCACTGAAAGCGTTTAGAACCTACAGAAACAGTCTTTCAAAAACTTTAAGACAAGCCAAACGCGACTATTACCATACTATTTTTAACGGTATCGTAGATGTCAAGCAAATGTGGAAAAAACTAAACACAATCATATCTTCAAGTAATAGAACGCCTGGTGTCGATGAAATTACAATTGATAATCATATATTTAAAGGAACAGCATTAGCCAATAAATTCAATGGGTACTTTACTTCTTTGTCGGAAAGTACTTACGACGGAAATGCATTAAGTTACATGCCAACACCTATAGCCCCCTCAATATTTATTGACCCTACGGAGCAAACTGAGGTAAACAACGTTTTCATGAAACTTAAAAAAAGCAAAAGTGAGGACATTGACGGCATAAAAATGGAACCGGTTATCTTTGTTATTGATTTATTATCACCCTGCCTGACGCATATTTATAATATTGTTTTAAGCACAGGTATGTTCCCTAAGCGGATGAAAAATGCCAAAGTTGCAGTGCTTTTTAAAGGTGGTGACAAAAATGAAATGAGTAATTACCGGCCAATATCGGTATTACCTATATTTTCAAAGGCTCTAGAAAAAATCATTTTCACTAGATTGTATAAATTTTTGGACTCGCATTCTGTGATTACAACAGCACAATATGGGTTCAGGTCTGGCGTATCGACGGAGACAGCGCTGTTGCATCAAAAAGAGTTGATACTGGGCAACATTGAAGCAAGAAAGCTAACATTAGGCGTATTCATAGACTTTACGAAGGCGTTCGACAGAATTGATCACCAAACCTTGTTAGAAAAATTGTTTTATTACGGGATTAGAGGTATCGCGCTCGATTTAATAAAAAGCTACCTTAGTGATCGGTACCAGTGTGTGTCTACAA
Source organism: Rhipicephalus microplus (assembly GCF_043290135.1). Lineage (NCBI taxonomy): Eukaryota > Metazoa > Arthropoda > Arachnida > Ixodida > Ixodidae > Rhipicephalus > Rhipicephalus microplus. The sequence continues at coordinate 213,475 of NW_027464743.1, read as the reverse complement.
ATAGGCAAACATCTATGCCCAAAAAAATCAAACACGGTGTACCACAGGGAAGCATATTAGGACCTCTTCTATTTAACCTTTATATCAATGATATTGTAAATGTGGATCACTCAATAACGTACATTATTTATGCAGATGATACAAGCTTATTCTTTACGGGAACAAATATAGACGATTTGATAAAAGCAGCTAATAAAACGTTAGTCAATTTTTCGAAATGGTCCTGCCAAAATTCGTTACAGATCAACAGCTCTAAAACCAAAGCCGTTCTTTTCCGTGCGAAAGGAATAACATGTACGTACACACAAAAACTGATGCTAAATAATTTCAATATCGAACTTTCAGAGACTGTCAAAACTTTGGGCGTCATCTTTCATCAACATATGTTCTGGAATTCTCACACTGAACAATTGTGTATTAAGCTAAGAAAAGCCCTTGGCGTGCTGAGAAGGTGTCAGTCGTTTCTACCGCTCCCCCAGAAACTTCTTATCTTTAATACGCTTTTTTGTTCTCATCTACGCTATTGTCAGTTGGTATGGGCTTCTGGAACTGAAACATCAAAACAAAAGTTGTATACACTTCAAAAAAGCGCTTTACGGGCTGTTGCAAATATAGGTTACAGAGAACACACATCCCATTTATTTGTCAAGTTTAAAGTTTTAAAATTTTGTGTGGCATATGAACATAACTTGTTGTTGTCTTTGAGGTCTGAAATTCGAAAGAATTGCTCAAACCTGAGAGGCTTAGCACATTTACAGCCGAAAATTTTGTTGCGTCCGATGCGGAGTTCTGAACACTGGCACATCCCCCGACCGCGAACAAATTACGGACTCCAAATGCTAAAGCACTCTGTTCCCCATATACTAAATAAGTTCAAGCTCACAGAACAGCAATTGCGTCTCCTTTCAAGTAGTGATATATTAAACCTGTTTGTATAAGGAACTATAAACCCAGAAAAATTACACCCAGTACTTGTAAATGCATGAAATTTTAAGTGTACCCCTTTCTGTTATAGCGTCTTATATTGGTTGCCTTTTTTCCCAAAAATTGTTTGTTTGTAAACACCCAAGTGTGCATCTATTCTGTACTTTATAAACAACCACTAGAATGTTATTTTCTTTTCTTTTTTCTTTCAATCATACGTGAGCACCGTATGGAGCTTGGCGTGCCATTGTTTCTGTTGCCTTGTACAAATGGGAGGTGGGGCTAGTCAAGCTGCTATAGCGCAGCTTTTTTCCTACTTTCCATGCCACAATTGTTTCTTGTTTGTGTAAATCACGGTGTATCGTTGTGGTGAAATAAATTTCAACTTTCAACTTTCAACTTTCAATAAGGAACGCCGCATGATGCGGAAAGCTCCGCAGATAAGGAAAGGCGTATAATTATGCGGAAATGAAATGACCGTCCGAATCTAGTGCAAACCAATCTAATGTGTATATTGAATAGACGTCCACATCTTGAGTACATGCAATACTGTGTAGAAATCACAATATTTCTTAAAGATGCATGATGAGGGATTGAATCATCGACATCTTTCCCATTGTCGTGATGCGGAAGCAAAATTATCTTTTAAATAAAGTACGTTACAAAGCTACTAAATTAACATGCTAGCAATCATAAATGGTGGTTACATTGCAACACTATAATGCAGTGTTCTATGCAAGACTTAAAGAACTTGCAATAGAGAAGCATTAATATACACATCAGCCCTGCTACAATCAATATATTTTTTATTTATCTGTATGCTCCAACTGTGAATAGCGACATTGCAAAGATGATGGTACGCAAATGAGGTGACTGCACCGTAATTTTACGAGCTCGACCTAAGCCACAGGATGTTGGCACAAAACACAATGTAACAGCAATTTCAGAACGAAATCTTTAAACATAAATAATAATCATAGCACTGTGACAGCGTGGCGCTGTGTTTATCTCTTTAACGCCTTGTGGAGATCGGCGAAATGCTGCTTGAGGCTCCGGCACCACTGTAGATTTGGCAGGTCACTGCCATAGAACTTATGTGTCCTTCATAGGCACCTGAAAATGTAAATAATTGGCACAAATAATGTCAGACACACAAGTTAGCACCTTAGTTCACATGCACGAGAAATATAACACACAAAAAGAAACTGAAAATGTAAGGCACACAATCCTTCATGTTATTCATGTGTGAATAATAGAAGAAATAAGTGTATAAATTAGTTCTGCCACTATAAAAACCAGCATGCTCATCACAGTGAAAATAACTAGGTTGTTGTCACGATTTTCAATGGTAGAGATAATCTATTGATATGTCCTTATAAAATTATGATTTAAATGCTTCCTGCACACTAAAACTTTAGGAACTGCCAGTGAAAGCTCTCAATGTACATTTACTAGTGCGTACATGTACATTTTCTGCCTTTAAACTATACATTTTGTGCACAAAATTGGCATCTTGAACAATTTTGAGACGTAAAACTATCCAACTTATGAAGGTTAAAATCACCATGAAAGCAAGCAGGATCAGGCAGGTGCCATTAAAGATCTGTGCAAGCCAGACTACTATAACCGAAGTGCACAGAAATATGGGAGGAAGAGTAACGAAATTCGGCTGCTGACCCGCAGGTCACGGTATGAAATCCCGGCTGCAGCGGCTGCATTTCCCATAGAGGCAGAAATGCTGTAGGCACGAGTGCTCAGATTTGGGTGCACGTTAAAGAACCCCAAGTGGTCAAAATTTCCAGAGCCCTCCACTACGGGGTCTCTCATAATCATATAGTGGTTTTGGGACGTGAAACCCCACATATCAATCAAGAATAACAGGAATAAACTGCCAACAGAAAAGTTGGGTGCATGTGCTATCTGTAAGTGCTTACACCTTACTACATAGAGCATGCTCATTCCATTTAAAATACCGATATTGAAAATAACTGCTCCATTAGGAATGTAAAAGGTGAGGTAGAACTGAACGACTCTATAAAAAGTGACCCTATTATGACATCACGTTTTCTTATAACAAAATTGACTAAGACTCTGAAATATCATTATGCAAGAAAAAATCTTCAAACGAACAATCAAGTTTGAAGTCATAATTTTTAATATAGCTACTATGACTATAACAAAAAAATCGAGCTCAACAAGGCTAATGTTAGTTTTTAAGGCCTATGTTCACTAGACAATGAACTATACCACAAAAAGCACAGCGTTGAGGCAAAGCACCACACAAAAAAGAAAGCAGACCTTTTTGTTATTACCTACAATGCCTCGAAATTGGTATTTTTACCTCTACTTGCCGCTTTTTATCTAAGTAACTGGTGTGAAACAATTTAGCTGAAAATGCACTGTGTCTCCGAAACCTGTTGGCTGAATCTGAATATTTAAAAATGGTGAAGCTTGCACTAAATGAGGCTCCACAAGCCTTGGAACAGCGAGACTGCATGACTCTTAGGACTACTTTGGTTACTTGTGTTTTGTTTCTGGGCCTAAGCATCGAGACAAGGGCTTAATAGAATTGCTGCTAAGAAACAAGTGCTTTCAAAATTGCCCGAGCGTCAAAGGATGCTCAGACATTTGCTGTTTTTCCCACTAGGCCATTCTACACCAAACATCCAAACCATACTGCCTGGCCACCATCACAGATATATAGTTTAAAAAATGATGGTAATTTACTCTTTTGAAAATAGTTATTTGCAGAAATATTTTGAAGAGAAAAAAGTAGTGGTCACGTTGGTACCTTCAGAATTTCGCAGAATGTCATGGGGGTGTTGTTTGTGAGAAAAGTTTTAAAGTACCGCTTTTTCTTGCCCTATCAAATTTGATCTAAATATTAAGTAAAGGTGCTTCTTTGAAGTATTTGAAGCCGAGTAACTAATGTGCGATTTTTCTGCTACATAGGCTTTGAAGAACTCAGCCAAACTGTTTATCGTTTGTATTTCTTATATGGCAATACTGCACTTTGTATGAAAATTTGAGCCATAAATACTCACTCCACAGAAGGTATATTTCACGAAAAAAATAATGTTAGGTCCAGATTAAAAATGTCACTATATAATCGTTTTTTCAACATTGAGATAAAATTTGCACTAAGTGTATAATTGAAAACTACTTTTATGTGTAACCTAAAAGCAAATAAACAGTTCTTGTTATGTGGCAAGTGTTATCATTACATTTTTTTTCAATAAAGAAAATGATTTCTGAAGTATCCTATTGAGGGCCATGGGGAACTTTGGAACGGCAGCTGTCGTATATCAAATGCAAAAACAGCCATCATTAGGAAACTTCAAAATTATTTTCTTCTTTAAAACAAAAAGTGTAATCACATAACTTGCCATATAAAGACAACTGCTTTCTTGCTTCTGATGTGGCAAAAAAAATCACACTATTGTCACTGAGCCTTATGCACTACACACAATCTCCTTTACTTAATACGTAGACCAAATTTGGTGTAGAAGAAGCAGTATTTTTGAAATACTTTTTTTTAGAAACAACACCCAGACAACATCCTGGGAAGTACAGAAGGCACCAAGGTGGCCTAATATTTTGTTCTCTGCGATATATTTTAGCCTTTTGCTGTTTTCAATACAGCAAACGAGCACAATATTTTTTTTAAACACATTTAGGATGGTTGGCAAAATGACTGGGATGTTTGATGTGAAATTGCCTCACTGCCAGTATTTATTCTTCAAAAGCTCAAGCTATCACCTCTCTGTTTCACCTCTCTGATTAAGGAAGGCCACTTCATGACAAGGCGCATGTCACAACTTTTCCTAACCTATCTCAATCTAAGCAACTGAATGCGACAGGATATTCACTCAATAACCTAACGGCAACCATATTAGAATCTGGTTTTAAATCTCACCACGAACGGGAAGCATGCGAATCATCTCTCATCTACAAATTTAAAGCACTGTCATTTGGCATTACCGAAAGCGCAGGAAAGCTGACGTTCCTGGGCACACGTTCAGCAACGGGATCACTATGTCACGGACAAGGCTAAATTTCATATCACATGTCTGCCGCTTTCATCAGTTTTCAGCCTGTTACCTACAATTCTGTTATATTTCATTCTCATGAATGCAATGTATCTCACTTTTACCTAAGTGCTTTTTTAAAAAAATCACCATTGCCACATAATTCACCTATGTTTTCAGCGCCGCGTCATTACGGAGCAAGTAGATGACGTGCCTAAACGTGGAATCATTCCGCCTTCTAGATGTGCTTGGTCGTCACCTGTAGTTCTGGTAATGAAAAAAGATGGCACCCTTCGAGTTTGCGTGGACTATTACCGCTTGAACAAGATTACAAACAAAGATGTCTACCCACTACCACGAATAGACGATGCTCTTGACTGTTTACAAGGCGCCGAGTACTTTACATCCTTGGATCTGCGTTTTGGGTATTAGCAGGTGCCAATGGCTGAATGAGATTGCCTTAAAACAGCCTTTGTAACGCCGTATGGCCTATGTGAGTTTAAAGTCATGCCATGTGGGCTCTGCAACGCGCCTGCGACATTTGAGCACATGATAGATACCAAATTGCGTGTCCACAAGTAGAAAACTTGCTTGTGTTACCTGGATGACATCGTAGTCTTTTCAGCTGATTTGCCGACACATCTTAGTCGTCTCCACAAGATTCTGACATGTCTAACTTCTGCAGGCCTACAACTTAACACCAAGAAGTGCCACTTCGCAGCACGAAAACTAACCATCTTGGGACATATCATCACAAAGAGATGGTGTTCTTCCGGATCCCAATAAGCTTGGAGCTGTCGCTGACTTCCCAATGCCCACATCACTAAGATCCCTAAGAAGTTTCGTTGGTCTCTGCTCCTACTTTTGTCGCTTCGTGCGCAAAATTGCGTGCATCATTGCACCTCTGACTAGTCTGCTTTCCAACTGCAAAGGTATATCTGCATGGTCACTTGCATGTGACGACGCATTTCGCCAGCTGCGCCGCCTGCTGACCTCACCACTTATTCTTCGCCACTACGACCCCACTGCTGCCACAGAAATTCACACTGATGCAAGAGGCATCGGTCTTGGCGCAGTTTCGGCACAAAGGAAAGGCACCCAAACGGAATACGTAGTCGTTTATGCAAGTCGCGTTCTCAAGAAGGCTGAATTGAATTACTCCGTGACAGAGAGTGTTTGGCCATAATCTGGGCGCTGACAAAGTTTCGCCCATACCTTTACGGCCGTCCTTTCGACGTGGTCACAGACCATCACGCTCTATGTTGGCTGTCCACCTTGAAAGATACGCCCGGACGCCTGGGGCGTTGGGTATTTCGATTGCAGGAATACGACATCCGTGTCGTGTATCGTTCCGGTCGCAAGCATGCGGATGCCGATTCACTCTACCACATTGTCACCACTCGACACCAGTGACATGCTTTTAGAGCAGCGTAAAGACCCATATGTCACGGGTCCCGTTAATTCGGGAGGCGATCACCGGGCTAATTCCAAGAACCGAAGTATCGGCCCCCCGAACCGCACCACGAAAGCGGGGACAATTTAGAAGTGGTCCTTTTTGGTGCGCCAGCAGACGCCGGCTGTGGCCCAAAAAACAAGTCAGAGCCGAGAGTTGATAAACAAAACAAAATTATATTCTCCATTATGGCAGATCAAAAACAATACACAAGTATGCACACTCCACAATAGTTGCATACAATATATCACCAATTAAACAACGTACTACACAATACAATCAGCCACACTCGAAAAAACGAACACAGACAACAATTGGAATTGGGAATTGGAGCCGGCACGCTTGCCGACATGAAGCTCAAAACACTTCTGCTCTTGCAGGTTTTTGCGGTCTTTTGGACGGAAACTGCGCATCAGCCGTTCGGCGGGCATACGGTACACGTGTGTTCTGCCATCCCATCTGCGGATACATCACGCAAAGCGTCATCAGCTCGAGCATCTTCATCGCTGGACGAGGAGTGCTGCGATCCTTGTTGGGGCCGCTTGCGTGAGCGATTACGACGGCGACAGTCGCTGCATGTGTGGAACATCATGTGACCCAGAACTGGCGTATATATTTGCGCGACACCTTGGCTGCGTGGGAATTGGAGCCGGCACGCTTGCCGACATGAAGCTCAAAACACTTCTGCTCTTGCAGGTTTTTGCGGTCTTTTGGACGGAAACTGCGCATCAGCCGTTCGGCGGGCATACGGTACACGTGTGTTCTGCCATCCCATCTGCGGATACATCACGCAAAGCGTCATCAGCTCGAGCATCTTCATCGCTGGACGAGGAGTGCTGCGATCCTTGTTGGGCCGCTTGCGTGAGCGATTACGACGGCGACAGTCGCTGCATGTGTGGAACATCATGTGACCCAGAACTGGCGTATATATTTGCGCGACACCTTGGCTGCGTGGGAATTGGAGCCGGCACGCTTGCCGACATGAAGCTCAAAACACTTCTGCTCTTGCAGGTTAGTGCTGTTCGTATGCTTGAAATTCCTAAAGCACTTTTAGCGTTGCCGGCTCCTCCCACAAAGGCATGTGTCGCGAGCACCACGGTGCGAGTGTGCACTGGAGTTAATGGGAAGCGTTTTCGCTTTATTGTGAACCGAGTGCTATATGTTGCTCTTCTTCTACTACTTTCTGGAGACATTGAGCTCAATCCTGGGCCTTTCGATAAAGGTGAAATGGATTATTTGAAGAAGTTGCAGGATACTATTATGAGTAAGTTAGAGAATATTGATACTAGGATAACTAACAGTGATACTAACATAGCTGAAATAAAGAGCAAGCTAGAGATGACCGAGGGCCATATAGAAAGCGTCATGAAATTGGTACATGAGCAAGCCACTGTAATAAAGAATCTAACTCATCAGATGCGAATTCTTCAAAAGAAAAATATCGACCTCGAAAACAGAAGCCGTAGAATGAACCTTGTGTTTTACGGGATAGACGATAATGACCAGCATGAAACTTGGGAACAGTCTGAGGCCCTCGTTAAGGGCATCTGCACTGCCCAACTCGGATACGAACTGACATCAGTTCAAAGGGCACATCGCGTAGGTCGTTTTAATGAACGGAAAAAAAGGCCAATTATTGTGAACTTTTCATCTGATAAGGAAAAAGAGGTCGTCCTTAAAAAAGCCAAGAATTTGAAAGGTACACGGTACAGCATTGAGCAGGACTATTCATTCGAAACGCGCACTGTACGAAAGAAGCTTTGGGAATATGGTAAAGCGAAAAGGGCGGATAAGAAAAACCTGGTTAAGCTAAAAGCCGATAAACTGATTATAAACGGCAGAGCATTTACTTGGGATGATGAAAAGGAAGAAGTCGTTGATGATGATGATGATGTTTGATGTTTTATGGCGCAAGGGCCGATTCACGGCCAAAGAGCGCCAGTTCATCTTACTAAAAAATATGGACAATGATTGTGATAAGCGGCTGTATAAGGGCCATAAAATTCCTCGCAGTAAGGCGGGTAAAAACATACAGGTAATAAAATCATGACCATGCCGTGAAAGGTGTGTGTGATGTGAACAGATGACAAAAGTTGGTGATAATAAAAGACGATAGTGGATATGTATGGCAATAGCACAAGTGCCTCACTCGTTCAAACCCTTGCGTCCAAGGGCCGTGAGGCATGTGCTTTTTTGTGTAGCCACCGCAGCAAAAACCTCTCTGGAGAGGTCCCTCTACGGTATGCCCGGGTATATGACATGAAAACTGTGAATTTCTTTTAAAAACGCTAACAATGAATTGTGACTAAAAAGTGGTTCCCTACCGACAAACATTGCAGGGTGTAAAGGTATATGTTGTCGGTAGAGTATTGGAAAATGTTGTTTTCTAAGAGTTTCTAAGTGTTTACACTGAATTAACATGTGAAGGACGGTTAAGTATTCCCCACATCTGTCACACAATGGTGGATTGCCACCAGACAAAAGGTGTGTGTGTGTCGTGTATGTGTGTCCTATCCTGAGTCTTGTTAGTGTTACCTCTGCTAGACGCGATTTTGATATTGGTGGCCAATGGCCAAGGTGTGGCTTGATAACGTGTAGTTTGTTTTGTGTGTGTGTATCCCACTTGCTCTGCCAGTAGTCCCTGAGTTTTCGTTTGAGAGACGGCTTAAGATCAAGGACCGGGATTGATGTCGGTGTAACGGCGGTGCTTTCGTGGGCGGATGCAGCAAGCTGATCCGCCATCACGTTGCCTTGAATCTCACGGTGCCCTGGCACCCAGCACACAACAACATGTCTGTTGAGTGTGTAGAGGGTGCATAAAATGGAGTAAAGTGAAACGAGGACAGGGTTTTTTTGTTTTTTAAGACTGTGCAGAGCCGTTACCACACTGAGGGAGTCTGTATAAATTACTGCTTTTTGTATTTGTGATTGTTTGATGTGTTTAGCTGCCACAAGTATCGCGTAAGCTTCCGCTGTGAAGATACTTGTGCCTGGATGTAGAGGGCCAGCATCCGAAAAGGAAGGGCCAACAGCAGCGTAGGACACAGAAGAGTTAGACTTAGAGGCATCTGTGAAAAACTCAGGACGTGTGTATTTGTATTGAAGTTCCAAGAAGTATGTTCGAATATGGGCAATAGGCGCATGTTTTGTAACTTCTAAAAAAGACACATCGCAATCTATAGTCTGCCACTGCCACGGTGGCGGGTATGCTACAGGAGCCATTAAACTGTGTTCGAGTGACACTCCAGTGTCCTCAGCTAGACCCTTCAGGCGAACTGAGAAGGGCTGCCTCATTGAAGGCCTGTTTTGAAAAAGAATGGAGCTCGATAAGTCATGAATAGTAGAGTATGAGGGGTGCCTCTTGTCTGCTTTCACCTTAAGGAAATATATAAAGGACATGTAGGTTCTTTGCAGATGAAGGGACCACTCATTTGACTCAACGTAAAGGCTTTCTACGGGGCTGGTGCGAAAAGCACCCGTAGAAAGGCGGATGCCCGAATGGTGCACGGGATCCAGCATCTTCAAAGCACTTTGAGTCGCTGACTGATAAACAATGGCCCCATAATCTAAGCGGGTGCGAATAAGGCTTCTATACAGGTTCATGAGGCATTTCCTGTCACTACCCCACGTAGTACGTGACAACACTTTTATAACATTCATGGCTTTTAAACATTTTGTTTTTAAATACTTTATGTGGGGTACGAAGGTCAACTTGTTGTCCAAGATTAAGCCTAAGAATTTATGCTCGGCTTTGACGGACAGTTGTTGCCCGTTCAGTTGAATGTCGGGTTCCGAGTGCATGCCTCTCTTTCGAGAGAACAAGACACATGTGCTTTTTTGTGGGTTAAGTCGAAATCCGTTTTCATCTGCCCATTTGGAGACCTTATTTAAACCAAGCTGAACCTGCCGCTCACACATGGCCAAGTTGCATGACTTGAAGCCAAGCTGAACGTCGTCGACATATGTACAATAGAACATATTGCAGGGAATGGAGAAGTGCAAAGAATTCATTTTAATAATAAAAAGTGTGCAACTAAGCACACCACCTTGTGGCACGCCTGTTTCCTGGACAAATGTTTGGGAGAGCACACTGCCCAGACGGACACGGAATGTCCGATTTGACAGGTAACTTTCGATTATATGAAACATTCTTCCGCGCACACCAAGGTGGGACAGGTCTCTTAGAATTCCGTAACGCCATGTAGTATCATAAGCCTTTTCGATATCGAGGAACACAGAGATAAAATATTGTTTATGGACGAACGCGTCTCTGATCTGTGCCTCGATACGAACAAGGTGGTCTGTGGTGGATCTATTTTCTCGAAACCCGCACTGAAATGGGTCGAGCAAATTATTTGTTTCAAGAAAATGTACAAGTCGGCAGTTTATCATTTTTTCGAAGACTTTGCACAAGCAGCTTGTAAGTGCTATAGGCCTATAACTCGAGGGTAAAGAAGGGTCCTTGCCCTCTTTCAAAATGGGAATAATAATAGCCTCTTTCCAGGAGGTAGGAATAGTGCCAGAAGACCAGATAGCATTGTACAAACAAAGTAAGGTTTTTCGGGTTTTGTTTGGTAGGTTTTTCAACATTTCATACATCACACGGTCAGAACCTGGGGCAGAAGTACTGCAGGAGTTTAGAGATGTTTGGAGCTCAGCTAGATTGAAAGCTTGGTTATATGCCTCGTATCTAGTGGATTTGTGTTCGAGTTTCTGCTTTTCTATTCTTGTTCTGTATTTTTGGAAAGTTTCAGTATAGTGGGACGAGCTGGATACCTGTTCGAAGTGTGCACCGAGGAAGTTAGCCTGATCTTCCAAGGTATCACCCTGAGTGTTTACGAGTGGAAGTGCGTGTACTTGTTTTCCTGCTATCCTACTGACCATGTTCCATACTTTAGCCTCCTGTGTGTATGAATTAACCCCTGATAAAAACTTCTGCCAGCTTTCTCTTCTGGCCTGCCGACGCGTTCTCCTGCCTTGAGACTTTATTTTCTTGAAGGTTTCAAGATTTTCGGCTGTCGGTGAGTTCCGAAGCAGCCTCCAAGCTCTGTTTTGCTGTTTGCGCGCGTTTCGGCATTCAGAATTCCACCATGGCACACATCGTTTTCCAAGGTGTCCATTTGTTTGTGGGATGCATTTTGTTGCAGCATCAATCAAAAACGTTGTGAAGTAGTTCACAGCAACATCAATGTTCAAAGTACAGATGTCATTCCAACCTAGACAAGCGATAGTATGAAACTGTTCCCAGTCGGCTCTGTTTATGAGCCACTTGGGAACACGTGGTGGACACTCAGTTACTGTCGTTGTGCTCAAAACTACGGGGAAGTGGTCACTTCCGTACAGATTACTGACGACTTTCCACTGGAGTAGAGGCACAAGAGATGGAGATACTATGCTCAGGTCTATGGAGGAGTAGGTGTTATTAGCGAGGTTATAATAGGTTGGTTCTTTTCGATTTAGGAGACACGCGCTCGACGAGATAAGGAACTGTTCGATCAGTCGACCTCGCGCGTCATACCGAGAGTCACCCCATAACCTGCTATGCGCATTAAAGTCTCCAAGGAGAACATAAGGCTCCGGAAGTTCATCAATTAGAGAGTGTAAATCGCGTTTTTGGAGCTGATAGCTAGGAGGAATGTAAATACTGCAGATTGTGATCAGTTTATCAAAAAGAACCGCTCGAACAGCCACTGCCTCAAGGGGTGTTTGGAGTTGTAAGTGTGTGCATGCTATTCCTTGATTCACTATGATGGCAACACCTCCGGATGATGTCATAGCATCAACACGGTCTTTTCGGAAAATAACATATTTACGAAGAAAATTTGTGTGTTTCAAATTAAGGTGCGTTTCTTGTACACACAGCACTTTTGGTGAGTGTTCACGTAGGAGTTCTTGGATGTCGTCAAGGTTTCTGAGAAGGCCCCTGACGTTCCGTTGTATAATTTGAGTGTTCATGGTGAATGTGAAATAGTGCTGTGTGTACGAAAAGCGAGTGGCTGTTTAGACGGGGAGTTTGAGTTCACTTAACAGGGCCATCACCAGGCCCTGTTATTTGCTTTTTTGTTTTCTTGGCGCGCTCCAAGGAGCCACGCCGCTCTTTCGGCACCAAGGGTGCCGATATATCCATTGCCTCCTCGGAGGCACTGGATGCCCGCACATGCGGGCTGTTAGTTTGAATTTTGGGCCTCGCCTGGTGAGGGGAGGCCTTGAGACCCGAAGACTCTGGAGTCTCCGGTCTCTGTTTGGGAGTAGGCGGTGTAGCCTGGGCTACAGCCGCCTTGGGGGCAGGTGCCACAGCCGCCGGCTCGCTCTGCGCAGGCCGGAGGGGTGGCGAGGGCTGGTGCGGCGGTGCCCCCTGACGCGCCGCATCAGCGTATGTAGGTCCATAGAATGGAGCGACTCTTCGCCGTGCTTCCTTAAATGTAATATTTTCCTTCACCTTCAAAGTAATTATTTCTTTTTCTTTTTTCCAGTATGTGCAGGAGCGTGAATATGCGGCATGGTTTCCTTCACAGTTTGCACAGTGTGGCGGTTGTTTGCAGTTCTCAGACACGTGGCCTAGGACTCCACATTGTGCACAAGTCTGGCGACCACGACAGGTTTTAGAACCATGGCCATACCTCTGGCATTGGAAGCAACGACGAGGGTTTGGTATGTACGGCCTGATAGATGTCTTTGTGTACCCTGTTTGAATAGATTCCGGTAGTTTACTGGATGCAAATGTGAGTATTAGGTGTTTCGTCGGTGTTTCCTTATTATCTCTTCTAATAACGATTCTCTGCACATTAGTGACATTTTGGCTCTTCCACCCCTCCAAAAGTTCAGTCTCAGTCAAGTCAATTAAGTCCATGTCAGATACCACTCCGCGAGTTGTGTTCATTGACCTATGTGGTGTAATGGTTATTGGTATGCCACCGAAATCTGAAAGACGGTCTAGCTTTTCAAATTGCTCTTTGTCGCGGATTTCGAGGAGAAGGTCTCCACTAGCCATTTTGGTTACCTTGTATCCTGTGCCAAGAGTTTCGGTGAGACATCTAGAAACTAGGAAAGGAGAGACGGTCCTGGCTTGCTTTTCAGTTTTTTCACAGTGGATAACATGAAAGTGAGGATATGTTTCTTTTGGCTGGTTGAAAAGATTTATAGCATCGGTGCGTACCCGCTTTAAGCCGGTACGATCAGACATTAGGGGGAATGCTCCATGCATGCCTTTCTTATTTTTGTTCAGCAGCGTTGGCGGCCACCCACCACGGAGCCCAACGAGGGGACGCTACAAGTTTTCAGATGCTGAAAACTGCAGACGCCAGCCGTACAACGCAACTATAACCCAATGCGCCTAGACCAAGGTAGGCTATTTGCACAGGGTTAACCCTAGCCGCCAGGAAGTTTGGAAGTAAACAGAAGAGAGTAGAAGACAGGACAGATAAACAGTAAGAGATAAAGACGAAGGTGTAGGGAGAGAGAGATAGGAAAAGGCGACTGCCGATTTCCCCTGGGTGGGTCAGCCCAGGGGTGCCGTCTACGTGAAGCCGGGGCCAAAGGGGTGTGTTGCCTCTGCCGGGGGGCCTTAACGGTCCAATCACCCAGCGTCGGCTCAACCCCCAGGATCCCCTTTTCCCCGGACACGGCAAAGCCACGCACGGCTAGGCGTGGGAGGGAGTAGAAACTCCCCCGTTAGCTCGGGTCCGTGGTGTCGCTACACACCAAACGCCTACTTGCGCAGGCGCCCCTGCGGGGAAGGAAGAAGTCGTTGCCTTGTCTAAACGATGACAGGAAAATTGTACCATCTGCGTTCATCGTGATTTAATTATTGCAGTAGTGAATTGCCGAAGTGTAATAAACAAAATAGACGAATTCGCTGGCTTGCTTGATACCGTGAAGGCCGATGTCGTGTTCGGTACAGAATCTTGGCTCAACCCATCCATCTCTGATCATGAAGTGTTTCCTAACAATTATACTGCCTACCGTAAAGATAGGCCGAATCATGGGGGTGGTGTTTTCTTGTTAGTTCACTCGTCCCTTTCATCCGCTAATCTTGATATCGGTAATGACGCTGTCGAATCTGTCTGGAGTACTGTTACAGTCAGTAACAATTTTTCTTTTGTAGCTGGGACGTTTTATCGACCGCCCGCCGCGAACTCCAGTATTTTGCAATTATTAGGTGACATCGTTTCACAGGCGTCTGACCGTACGATATTATTAGCAGGTGATTTTAATTTACCCGATCTAAAATGGCGAAGTCATTCATGCGAGGTGCTGCATGCCAGCCGTAATAACCTAGAAATGAAGAACATTGTTGACACTTTTGGGTTGATACAGTACGTTTTAGAACCCACAAGACTTAAGCATACCCTTGATCTTCTCTTTTGTAACTCCCCTAATTTAGTAAGTAACGTCGATATCATTCCAGGCATTAGTGACCATCAGGTTGTAGTAGCAGGCGTTATAACAAAAATTCAAAAAATCACGAAGAGTATCAGAAGAAAGTTGTTCTTTTTTGACAAAGGCGACTATCCGTCAATTTCCGCAAGGCTTCTTGATTATTTGCCTGTATTTGAATGCTTGGTAGAGGAACACAGTGTAGAGTATTTGTGGAACACATTTAAAAATAAGATACTCGAACTCTCAGAGCAGTACATACCAAGTATGGATTCGGCTAAGCTTAAGAAACGTAAAAAACCGTGGGTGACTTACAGTATCCTGAAACTAATTAAGAAACGAAGACGGGTATTCAAAAAATACAAAAAAATGAAAGGTAAAGTTCATTATAAGAAGCTACAGGAGCTAACACGTGAATATAAAGAAGAATCAGTAAATGCAAAGCAGCATTTTTTTAAACGATTGAATGAAAATATGAGTACAAATCCTAAACCTTTCTGGCAATATCTAAAGGGATGTGGGTCTGATCCGGTTGGAATAAATGAACTTATTTTCGATGGACGCACTCTTTCCAATGATACGGATAAAGCCACGTGCCTAAATAACTACTTCCAATCCGTTTTTCTTCCTAAATCTGCATTGAGCTCATCCTTGACAAGTAGCAGTGTTCCTCTCATGGAACCTCTTGTAATTAGTGTCAGCGGTATTGAGGCCTTGCTCAGGAATCTCGACGACAGTAAAGCTATCGGCCCTGACGGTGTCTCTCCAAGAGTTTTAAAACAGTGCGTTAACCCCATTTCGCTCTACCTTTACCTGATCTTTGAAAAATCACTAAGCACTGGCCAGTTGCCACAAGACTGGAAAGTGGCAAATGTAGTCCCGATCCACAAAGGAGGTCCTAAAAAAGATGTCACGAATTATAGACCTATTTCGCTTACCTCGATATCATGTAAAATCATTGAACATGTAATATATAAGGCTCTAATGAAGCATTTATTAGATTACGATTTGTTAACAAAGACTCAACACGGTTTTCGTAAGGGCTTTTCCTGTACGACCCAACTTCTCGAGTTCTACAACGATCTAGTATCCGAAATTGATCTAGGTGGGCAAACAGACTGCATCTTTTTAGATTTCAGTAAAGCTTTCGACACTGTTTCGCATCCTCTGCTCCTCGAAAAATTACGAATATTTAATATAGATGAGAGAATTTTTAATTGGATAGAGAATTACCTGTCACAACGCCGCCAATGTGTTGTCCTGAATGGTACTAAGTCGGAATTTCTAGAGGTCACTTCGGGCGTCCCCCAGGGATCTGTATTGGGGCCTCTGCTATTCATAATTTTTATAAATGACGTTAACAAAGATATAAGCTCAAGTATACGGCTCTTTGCTGATGATTGCGTAGTCTACAGAAAAATTCAGAAAGAACATGATGTCCTTGAATTGCAGGCTGATCTTGCACGTATTCATCAATGGTTCCTTAAGTGGCAAATGAAGTTAAACACAAATAAGTGCGTTCATGTGTGTTTTACAAAGAAGAAAAAATATTTGATGCAAATTTTTGTCTAGGAGGAAATAAATTAGATAAAAAATACTCGTACAAATATTTGGGTGTATTGCTGTCGCATGATTGTTCCTGGAATGCACATGTGGATTACGTGGTTTCCAAAGCCGCGATAGCGTTGAATTATATTCAAAGGAATTTGAGATGTGCAGATCCTAACCTTAGAAGCACGGCCTACCTCACTTGTATTCGTCCAATCTTGGAGTATGCCTGTACTCTTTGGGACCCAACACAAACAGGTTTGATAAATAAATTAGAAAAAATACAAAACAGAGCAGCCAGGTTTGTTTTGGGTCGGTACGGACAAAAGCAGAGTTGTACCGAAATGAAAAAGGAGTTAAACTGGGAGTTACTGTCGTCCCGTCGCAAAAAATTGCGTTTGAAGCTTTTATACCAGATATTTCATAAAAAAACGGGACTAGACAGCGACACTTACTTAAAAAGACCAGATTACATATCTCAACGTACAGACCACATACACAAAATAAAGCCGTGCCGGGCCAGGACGAACCTGTATTCAAACTCGTTTTTTGTTAAAACTATTAACGAATGGAATTGTTTGACATCTAAGCAAGTGTGCAGTGTTAATGAAGATGTATTTTTTTCAACTTTGTAACCCCCCTGCTGTAACGCCTCTGGCAAAGCGGGGATATGTATGAATAAAGAATAAAAAAAATACGCACTACAATGCAGTCGCATGCATTGAACAACCAAGACACTTAAAGACTAAAGAGATAGAAAACCTATTCAGTCCAAAGTTCTGGGAACAAAAGTCTGGATGACACTCTTCCGAGAATCACTCACTCAAAGTCCAGCGTTGTTGTCGTTCCGCTGCCCCCGAAGTTTCTCTTCCAGGAAACCTCGCGTCTTCACTTAGCCGCTCTCCAAGCTTCAAACTTCTTTGCCGGAAACACGTCGGCTTCACAATCGCAGCTGTTGCTACGCGTCTTCGTTCGATAGCGGTAGACACACACTCTTGCCTGTAGCTCGAGTCGTCACCCCTCAGGTGGAAATCCTCTTCTTCTCCTGCTTTGTCACTACGGACAAAACCTTCGCCGACTACACGGCGGAATACCCTACGCGCTCTGGCGCTAACTTCCGTCTTCTCCTGCGGATCTCCCATCTCGGCTGCTCGATTAAATACCTTCCGCGCGAGATTCCAGAAAGTTCTCATCATTTCATCGGCGCGATACGCAGCGAAGGATGGGGAGGGGGCGAGACGGTTCGAAGGGCGTCCGCGACGGATGACGCAACCCGGCATCACCACGCCCCTTTCCATCGAGAAAATTCCAGGGCTTGCTCGGCCGCCGACGTGAGGAGGTTCGTTGGCGAACCTACGCTTCCGAGGGGAGAGGGTCGCGCGCCCAGGGAGTCTTTGGATGCTTGTTTGCTTTTTTTATCGTTGACCTCTCGGCGCTTCGTCGCGAGAATTTGGCGGCCTGCCCTTTTTGAGCGCTCGGTTTGTGACACTGCCCCCCACTTTAAGAATATTATCTCATAATATTCAAAACCACACAGACAAACGCGAAAAGTCCCCACACTCTCAGAGACTGTAACATAGTCCGTCGCTCATGACACGTCACATTCACAATAGATCACTCAATACAATTGTACATTACAATTCCATCTCACAACACATAGAATATAGACACAGGTACATGAATACAAAACTCCATCACATACTTCAAGCAATACAAATTTACAAAGGTCTGTCTTTACAACAATTGTAGCATACTATACATCACATCACCGTAACAGAAATTTTGATTCACTCGACATACAGCTGTGACACAGGACAACAACCACATTAATTTAACATATAGCACTGTCAAACACATTTCGATTCGTCCTCAACACTTATCCTGGGCATTTCGAACGGCGCTTGCGCCCTTTCTTGTGGTGCTCACTCGATCTCTTCTTGTGTTTCCACGTTCTTTTTCGGCGAGTTCTTTCCAACGACGGTATCTGAGGCGGCGTCTCAGCCATCGTTGTCACTTCCGACATTGTTAACGGGTCATGACGCTCAACCGATCCTGTCCGGTTATTCACCCGCTTGTTCATGTCCCGACATTTGGCCTGGCTGGCCGACTCTGTCACCTTTGCACTGTCGGTAGGTTGAGGTCGTGCCGACGTAAGTCCAGCTGCCCAGCACGTGAACTCATTCAATACAATAATGTTCTCATTCACTGTCTCTTGCGCCCAGGCTTCACCTTGGGCTCGAGTGAAATCCTTCACAGGATTGTTCTCCGCTGAATCTCGCGGTCCCTGTGTCAGCGGAAGCTCCATCTTCGGGTCTTCCCCCAAACATTCTGGATCATTCCGCCCTCGCGCCCCGTCGATGTTTCCGATGACGAGGTCTTACAGGGGGGTCGTCATGCATAGAGCGGTAACCTTCCCGCTGAAGTACGGGGTTTCAACCTCAATCTCTGCTTCGGGAAGCATCCAAACCGTACTGTCAATTAGGCAAACTGGTTTCGTTTTGCCTGTTAACTCACTTTCCCGTACCAAATTTCTCCGCACGATAACAGTGGAGGTGCCGGTATCTCTTAACACCGTAACCTTCTTGCCCGCAACTTTTCCAGGCAGCGTTGGCATTTTCTTCGTAACACCGGTCGGCTGTTTTGTCATTACAGCACCCACAATAGGAAGTTTCTCCCCAATTTTCAACTCTACAAATCCGTTGGTGATGGCATCACCATTGGATTTCGGTGCTGCTAGCACACATGACACCTGGTGAGTTTGACTTGCCCCGCCGCGGTGGTCTAGTGGCTAAGGTACTCGGCTGCTTACCCGCAGGTCGCGGGTTCGATTCCCGGCTGCGGCGGCTGCATTTCCGATGGAGGCGGAAATGTTGTAGGCCCGTGTACTCAGATTTGGGTGCACGTTAAAGAACCCCAGGTGGTCGAAATTTCCGGAGCCCTCCACTACGGCGTCTCTCATAATCAAATGGTGGTTTTGGGACGTTAAACCCCACAAATCAATCAATGGTGAGTTTGACTCACTCCGTTACGACAAGCGTCTGCTTTGTGCCCAGTCTGACCACACTTGAAACATTTCAATACCGTAGGGCTCGTAAAGATCGTTCGACAGTTGTTCGCGCGATGACCCACTCGGCTCCACAGAAAACATCGCAGAACACTCTCCGGTGCACGCTTTTTTTGTTCGGGTGCCAAATTTTTCGTATCTTCGGGACACTCCTTCTTGACCTTGGCCAGTGGGCCCGGCGAAACCGCAGTCGGCAGAGCTCTGAACATGCGTTCTTTATTGTGCTTTCAGGCACTACTGCTATCCGTCGTATCGGCGGCACCAACTTCGGACACGCAACGACCAGCTACAGAGGCTATCACGACAGTGACTGACAGTGCAGATTACAGCTACCGCCGCATAACACTGGATCCAGTCAGTGCCACCACGGGAGCCTGGGGAGTGACGTCACCAGTGAAGCTGCTTATATACCCGACGCTGACGACCGAAAACTTCAGTGGGCCCGGCGAAACCGCAGTCGGCAGAGCTCTGAACATGCCTTCTTTATTGTGATTTCAGGCACTACTGCTATCCGTCGTATCGGCGGCACCAACTTCGGACACGCAACGACCAGCTACAGAGGCTATCACGACAGCGACTGACAGTGCAGATTACAGCTACCGCCGCATAACACTGGATCCAGTCAGCGCCACCACGGGAGCCTGGGGAGGGACGTCACCAGTGAAGCTGCTTAAATACCCGACGCTGATGACCGAAAACTTCAGTGGGCCCGGCGAAACCGCAGTCGGCAGAGCTCTGAACATGCGTTCTTTATTGTGCTTTCAGGTTAGTTATTACTGTTCATACAAGAGTGACGATCGATGCATTTTGATTGTGCCGTGCCCACATAGACTTCTGAGAATTTTATTGCAGTGTTTTCATGTCTGTGAACTTTTGCTCTGCAGGGACGTTGAAGAAAACCCTGGTCCTGATGTCGCTAAGATGCTTCAAACGCTTATAGACGGACAGAAGGCTATACGAAACGACTTGGCTGACGTCATAAAAAGACTAGATGAAACTGATAAAAACATAGTCCTTGACGGACAGAATGTCGCAAGTGTAAAAAGAAATTAAGGAAGTAACAAAGAAGACTAATGCTATGGCTAGCTCCAATGTAAAACTAGGGGAAATTCAAGAAACTATGAGAGCGCACCAAAAAAAGTTGGTGGAACTGGAAGACCGGAGTAGAAGATCTAATCTTGTAGTGTTTGGAATTAAAGAAACCAAAGACGAAACACCCGAGACGCTCAGGCAGAAAGTTATTAAGGAAATAATTGAAGACAAGCTTGGGGTTTGCTGTTCGTCTGTCGCGCGAATACATAGACTAGGAAAGGCGTCATCAAACCGTCCAGTCATCTTGTACTTTCAAAATTACTTGGAAAAACAAGAAGTCTTACGTAAATCAGGGAAGTTGAAAGGAAGTCGTATATTCCTTCAAAACGACTTCTCTGTTGAAACACGAAGGAAACGAAAGAGCTTGTGGCAAAGTGCTAAAACAGATAAAGAGAACGGAAAGAAGGTTTCCTTAGTGAACGACAGGCTGCGTATTGATAATTCATTCTATGTCTGGAGCGATGCCTCAAACGGACGTGTTTTGTTAAAGCAAATGGCTGATGTACAGGATGACAGATAGCTATGCCAGGTGCCACAGCAACTGCGCATCCTCTCTCTGAATGCAAGAAGTATTGTAAATAAAATAGATGAACTAGAACTGCTGCTGCTTAGTTACAATGCACAACTTGTTGTAATCTCTGAAACGTGGCTTTCAGACAAAATAAGTAGTGACGAAATTGTACCACCAGGTTACAAGTTGTACAGACGAGATCGAGTTTCAAGAGGTGGTGGTGTTGCGGTTGTAGCGAAAGAAAATATAGCTGTTACTTTTATGGACCAGATTCCAAACCATGAAAGTTTATTTTTAAATGTAAAAATATTGGGTTTTACATTCCTGCTTTGCGCAGTATATCGGCCACCTGATGCCGCTGATTCGTATCTTGAAGAATTGTATGATTTCCTGTTGCCGCATCGAAATCGTAATGTTATTATTACTGGTGATTTTAATCTGCCCGACATAGATTGGAAGCAATTTAGATCGGAAAAATATGCAACCTGCAATGTTGTATTAGATATACTTTTAGCAATGAACCTCGACCAAGTTGCACAGGAACCAACTCGAGAAAACGCAGTACTAGATCTTTTCTTTATTAGTCAAAAGTTTTCAAACGGAACACTTACTATAGAGCCCGGCATTTCAGACCATAGGTTACTGTTATTTTCCTGGAGTGCTCCACATGCTGCTAGTGCTAGAATTGCCTCATTAGCGTACATACGTGACTATGTACGTGCTGATGATGAAAGTATTATTGATTATATGGAAAGAAAATTAGTATACCATGACTTTGAAGATGTTCATTTTTTGTGGAAGAGGTTTAAGGAAGTTGTAAATCATTGTACGGAACACTTTGTACCCATGAAAAGAGTCAGAAAAGGGCGTCGCAACCCTTGGATCAGCCGCGAGATCATTCAGATCAAACGAAAATTAAAAATACTCTGTAAGCAGCATAAGACCGGAACACAAACATTTCGAGAGCTTAAACATTCCTTAACCGCTAAGATTGCCCTAGCAAAGGGAAAGTATTTCAAGACCACACTCCCAGAGTACATTAAGAACGATCCACAGAAGCACAAAAAAGAAGTTAACTTCTTTGGCGCAAACAATACGGAAAAAAGGAAAAAAGAAGGCGAGGAAAGAAACAGATTGACGCCAATCTGTTTCTTTCCTCGCCTTCTTTTTTCCTTTTTTCCGTATTGTTTGCGCCAAAGAAGTTAACTTCTTTTTTGTGCTATGTACCAACTAGACCCAACGCAAGTTTTACTGAAGATCCACAGAAGTTCTGGCGTTTTTTTTCCAACCGTAAAGATTGCATAAAAGAAGTTAAACTTGATGGAGAACTAGTGACGGATGAGGCGGTAATAGCCAAGTGCTTTAACGAATATTTTCAGAGCGTATTTATTAACGATAGCGACACTACAGCGACATCTGTGTCCAATTCTTCTATCGGAGATGTTCCCGTGGTGTCGGTGGAGGGTGTTCTGAAAATGCGACGTAATCTAAAAATTAGAAAAAGTGCTGGACCAGATGGTCTTTCTAATGTATTTCTAAACCGTTATGCTGATCAAATAGCAGAATACATGACGAGAATATTCCAAGTGTCATTACAGTCTGGGGATGTACCAGAGGATTGGCACAATGCCAGAGTAGTGCCTATCCACAAAAAAGGTGACAAATGCATTGTAGGAAACTATCGACCAGTGTCTGTCACATGTACATCATGCAACTTTCTTGAGCACATTGTAGCCGGTAAAATTCTTGATTTTTTAACAATGAATAACATTCTGTCTCAGCATCAGCACGGTTTTAGGCGAGGAATGTCGACTGTTACTCAGCTCGTAACTACAGTCCACGAATTCGCAGCAATACTAGACAGATATGGACAGGTAGATGTGCTCCTACTAGATTTCTGTAAGGCATTCGATAAAGTTTCACATGCGAAGTTGCTTCACAAACTAAGTGTTCTTGGGCTTCCTCAATACCTTGTTAATTGGATTACTGCATATCTGCGAAAAAGATCACAATTTGTAGACATAAATGGCTGTTTATCACCTACCTTGGCAGTTCTGTCTGGAGTACCACAGGATAGTGTGCTCGGTCCGTTGCTATTTATTATTTTCATAAACGACATAACAGAAATATTACCGGAATCAGTTAGCATAAGGTTATTTGCAGATGACTGCATTATATTCAAAGAAATAAATTCAATTAACGATCACGAAGTTCTCCAGAAATCACTGTTGAAAATAGATCAGTGGTGTGGGGACTCTAAAATGCAAATAAATGCTTCAAAGTCAGTGCTACTCCGCATCTCAAGAAAACAGCAACCAAGCGTATTCGAATACCGCCTAAATCAGTCAGTGATTCCGCAGGTTACGCAATACCGGTATTTAGGCGTCACACTGACCAACGATTTAACGTGGACGGCTCATATAACAGATATTAGCTCTTCGGCGTTTCGTAAACTATGCGTTCTTAGACGCAAAATTAAGGACACGCCTTCTAATATCAAGCTTTTGGCGTACTTAGCGTTAGTAAGGCCAAAACTGGAATACGCATGTGCGCTTTGGGACCCATATACAAAAAAGACATTCACCTGCTCGAGAGAATTCAAAGGAAAGCAGTTCGCTTTATTTTTGGAAAGTATAGGAGACACGAGGCTATCTCAGAGCTAATGCAGAATAATCAGATTACGCCCCTGGAAACACGTAGGAAGATAGCACGTTTATTTTTCCTGCAGAGCATTCTGTGCAAAAGGATGAATATAACGCCACCGTCATTTCTAGGGCAGTTGACATCAAGAAGAACGCGTCACACGTCGACCCATGCATTGAAGCCTATATTTGCTCGTACTGATGCTTTTTATAATAGTTTTTTTCCGAGAACTATATCGGAATGGAATAGTCTACCAGAGTTCGTCGTTCAAGCACACGATTTTCCTCACTGTCTAGAGGAATATTTGTTAGTGAATATATGATTCCAGTTTTTTTTTGATGTGTTGGTTGTTTTATGCGCCTTTTCATTTGCGTCCACTTTGTAACCTTACCTACTAACGTGTTATTGTAGTGCCGCTTGCACATCTTTTTTTTAGTGTGTAAATTCTGGATACGCTTGTTCACGTTGATGTCGGTGATATGTATGCCCCTCCTGCTTTGGGCCGGCACTCGGCCCGCAGTATGATGAAATAAATAAATAAATAAATTAGTTCCACCTTGCGCTTCCAAGAATTGATCAGCCAATTCAAGCATGCCTTCAAGTGACTCAGCCTTCCTCTCTTTCAAGTACAGCGACAGGCTTGCGTGGCAACTAGTGAGAAATTGCTCTCTAATGAGGAGCTCTCTAAGCTCATCGTACTCCTGCGCTGTCCCTGAAAGTTCAATCTATCTGTCGAAATAATGGCAAAGTCGGGTGGCGTACATCACAGCCGTCTCACCACAGCTGGCTTTCCTGTCAGAAATCTGTCCCGGAATCCTTCCACAGTAAATCTAAATCGCTTCAGCAAAACAGCTTTCACCTTTGCATAGTTGGCTGCATCGGTCGGCGTCAGCCTACCGTACACACTGAGCGCTTCACCACTCAAGCAAGTACTCAAAGCAGTTGCCCATTGATGTTCCGGCCAGTTCTGGCTCTTTGCAATCGTCTAAAATCTGTGAAGGTACTCGTCAAGGTCGTCCTTCCTTTCATCAAACGCTACGAGCAGCTTGCTTGGGTTCAAGCGGAAGCAATGATCTTCCCGTTCGCTGCTTTCAACTCTAGCTTGGACGCGAGTTTCACTTTGCTGTTGCAAACAGAGCCGCTCGAGTTCCATCTCGTGCTGCCACTGCCGTTCCCTCGTTCCCTTTCCTCTCTTTCTTCTTTCAGCTGTCGCTCCTTTGTCTCTCTTTCTTCTCTCGCCCTTTCAGCTGCCAGCTTTTCTCTCTCCAGCTCCAACTTCAATTGCTGCTCTCTTTCTTCTTTCAGCTGTCGCTCCTTTGACTCTCTTTCTTCTTTCTCTCTCTCAGCTGCCAACCTCTCTCTCTCCAACTCGGCTGCTTTTTCTTCCTTGGCCATCTCAGCTGCCAACCTCTCTCTCTACAACTCAGCTGCTTTTTCTTCCTTGGCTCTCTCAGCTGCCAACCTCTCTCTCTCCAACTCAGCTTCTTTTTCAGCTTTGGCTCTTTCGAGCGCCAACCTTTCTTTTTCTAGCTCAGCTGCCCTTTCATCTTTGGCCCTCTTTTTTTCTTCTTTTTCCTTCTGGGTGATTCACTTCCGTAGTTCGGCGCCAGAAAGACCCATCTTCTCACCAAGAGCTACTAACTTTTCGAGATCCATTGTGTCTCGCAAATAAAACCTTGCCGTGTGCAAAAAATATCTGCCTAAATCAGTATATCGGAACACTCTCCTGCACTCGTTAACGAGAACACTGAGCAACACACAAAATCGTACCGATAGCACTATCAACAACTCGAGGCTCTTTCTCATTACTTTGGACACACTGTGCACCAAAAGGTCCTGTCGCGGACGGCAGATTAATTGTCGCGGGTCCCGTTAAGTCGGGAGGCGATCGCCGGGCTAACTCCAAGGGCCGAAGTATCGGCCCCCCGAACCGCACCACGAAAGCGTGGACAATTTAGAAGTGGTCCTTTTTGGCATGCCAGCGGACGCCGGCTGTGGCCAAAAGAACAAGTCAGAGCCGAGAGTTGATAAACAAAACAAAATTATATTCTCAACAATGGCAGATCAAAAACAATACACAAGTATGCACACTCCACAATAGTTGCATACAATATGTCACCAATCAAACAACGTACTACACAGTACAATCAGCCACACTCGAAACAACGGACACAGACAACAATACGCACTACAATGCAGTCGCATTGTCTTCCGAGAATCACTCACTCAAAGTCCAGCGTTGTTGTCGTTCCGCTGCCCCCGAAGTTTCTCTTCCAGGAAACCTCACTTCTTCACTTGGCCGCTCCCCAAGCTTCTAACTTCTTCGCCGGAAACACGTCGGCTTCACACTCGCAGCTGTTGCCACGCGTCTTCGTTCGATAGCGGTAGACACACACTCTTGCCTGTAGCTCGATTCGTCACCCCTCAGGTGGAAATCCTCTTCTTCTCCTGCTTTGTCACTACGGACAAAACCTTCGCCGACTACACGGCGGAATACCCTACGCGCCCTGGCGCTAACTTTCGTCTTCTCCTGCTGATCTCCCATCTCGGCTGCTCGATTAAATACCTTCCGCGCGAGATTCCAGAAAGTTCTCATCATTTCATCGGTGCGATATGCAGCGAAGGCTGGGGAGAGGGCGAGATTGTTCGAAGGCCATCCGCGATGGATGACGCAACCCGGCATCACCACGCCCCTTTCCATCGAGAAAATTCCAGGGCTTGCTCGGCCGCCGACGCGAGGAGGTTCGTTGGCGAACCTACGCTTCCGAGGGGAGAGGGTCGCGCGCCCAGGGAGTCTTTGGATGCTGTTTTTTTTTATCGTTGACCTCTCGGCGCTTCGTCGCGAGAATTTGGCGGCGCGCTCTTTTGAGCGCTCGGTTTGTGACACCATACCTTGCATTGTTAGTCGACTATCTTACCGATCCGTCTGCTGTCTCTTCCACGAGAACGCTATGCCGGCAAGCAGCCCACTTTTCCTTACGAGAGAACATTCTGTACCACGGCAACTACATGCCTGGTAGTCGGAAGTGGATCCTTGCTGTCGCAACTCATATGCGCTCTGACATCTGCACGAATTTCCATGCAGATCCCCAAAGTGCTCACGCAGGGGTTCTTAAAACCTACGAAAAGCTGCGCCAACAATATTACTGGCGAGGAATGTATCCCTTTGTGCGGAAATACGTTCAGTCTTGCACCACTTGCCAACAGAACAAGACACCTCCGCGGCAGCTTACGGGTATGTTACAGCCGCTCCCGTGCCCGGCCCGCCCATTCGACCGCATGGGTGTTGACCTCTATGAACCCCTCCCATTTAGTGGTTCTGGAAACCGGTGGATTATTGTCGGTGTCGATCATCTGACACGCTACGCTGAGACTAGTTGAGCATACGCACCAACGCGTACGCGCCTTCGGAAGAAAACAAAAAGTCCCGTGCTCTGATTGCTTGAAAGCCTGTGCCGCCTTTGCCAGACTTGCCGTACAGCCATTTTTTGTTGCAACCTCGTTGTGACCTCTCTGCTCAAATATACGTCATCACAGCTGGAATAGGCAACCTCATGTTGACAGTTGGGCAGTGGGTATTCGGCGCGAAGTTCAAAAGTTTGCTCTTGAACCTTTTTCTCCATTTTTTTAATCAACTTGCGATTGCAAATAGAGATAAAAGACCCCATTGAGATAATTTTCCCACTCTTGAAAGATTGTGACAATTAAAACATTACAAGCTACCATGCTCAGCATATAGCTCTAGCTTTCTGTGCCGTATCACAGAGACTGTATTTCAAAGCTTTATTGAGAAAAATGCATTGTAATAAAAAGAATGAGCCACTGTCCTCATGGTAAGGCCCTTGTCGACCTTTTCCTTTATTCGAACACAGGGAATAGATCTTAATGTTGATTGTGCTACTCCTAGTCTTTTACGCAATTGTCAACAAAAATTGCTGCAGTTGACCGAGCATTGACTTTGTAAGTTAAATAAGGTTTGAAGTTTAGATCACGACAGTATCCCGTGGTGCACTCGAATAGAAAGTGAGAGACGGAGACTATTTCAAACAAAATGTTCATGATACTTCATCTCTTGAACCAAATGAACCAGTTTTGGTTATGTATTCATTGTCTATAAGGCTTCTGTTCTGAATGCGAAAACATCATAAACACTTTGTTTCAACTGGTCAGCGCATCCTTTCGTTCCGTAGTTCAAATAACTTTTAAGCTAATAATTGCACCGTGTGAAAGGTGAAGTAATCTATTAGAGACAGTCACAACTTTAGTTATAAATACTGCTTTATTTTTGCACAATAAACACAGTCTACACAATTAGACTAAAACGTTTAGAACACCCAGCCTCAAAGGATTCTTACACAATAGAATAGAGTGCATGTACATGCTGGGTGTCTGTGCTTCTGCAATTTGGAGAACTTGCAGCATGGGCACCTGCACAAATAAAGGCTATCTTTTCACACACTAAAATGTAGGTAAAAACCTTATCGCGTTTATTCTCATAAATATTATTCACAAGAACTGTTCATTAGTTTGATTTAGGGTTGAAAGGTAGCAGGGTCAGTACAAGTTTCAAGCCAAAATACAATAGACTTTCAAGGCGCTACTGAAGGTTCCTTAAGGATGTAAAACACTGCCCTTAGTAAAGATCTTTTTGCAATAACCACGCTTCCAAACCAACATCGTTTGGAAACATGGTTATTTACAAATTAAGAATGCAAAATTAGTATTTGGCTCACACACAGCATTTTATTAAACCTTTGGCTGCATAAAAACGGTGGATACTGTTTGAGCTGGAAGATGTGTGATTTAACTTCGTGAGCTACTTTGATGAAAGAGTTTGATATAGAAGAGTAAAAAATAACAGAACTGGTTGAGGTGGAGTCAAATCACCCAGAGAAAAGTGGTAAGTGGACCAGATGAAGAAATGAAACAAATAGCTGGAGACAAACAAGGTTAAACACTGGGTGGGAGCCATCACAGGAGCACGGCCTGTGCTCTCAAAGTAACCTGACAAACAATTACATTTACACAACAGCTGCTCTAGTTCATATCAGAAATTATATGCCAAATAATTGAAGTTTTTTCTGGGAACAAAAACAAATGTAGGAAGTTGAAGGGCCATGCAAAACTACTGTACAACTTCAACTGTTTTTAATTGCTCCAGGCATTTGTACACGCCCTGAGATAACCAAAAGCAGGTTTCATTCATTTACATATGGTATGGTTGAAAGACAGCCACATAAATACATTTTGTATAAATTTACATAATCGTGCTCATGCAATCTGAAAGGAGACCTAATGTGGTAAAAGTTAATGGTGCTCTTACACTGCCTATACGTCAATAAGAAGGCGTGCGCACCGTACGATCAAAAGTTAAACCAAAGGCCTAGGCAGAATAAAGAAAATGAAGTTTTTTGAAGTTTTCCCAGGTGTAACTGAGTAAAAAGCT
This sequence comes from Rhipicephalus microplus, assembly GCF_043290135.1. NCBI lineage: Eukaryota > Metazoa > Arthropoda > Arachnida > Ixodida > Ixodidae > Rhipicephalus > Rhipicephalus microplus. Next base: position 184,390 of record NW_027464743.1, on the reverse strand, counting down.
GTGATTTCCTTTTTAAGTCACAGAGATCGGTTTTTAATCACTCTAATAATATAGCCCTATAGCATTAGTTGATAAAGCTGGACACTACACATACATTGCGCATACATGCATACATGGAGCAAAGAACTCAGCGGTCAGTATGGTTCTTACATACCAAATGGCACTACAAAAGAGGGTGGATGATGTGGGTCACGCGCAAATTTTCTGAGCAGCGACAATGGCCACCTCAGCAGATTATCTAGTCTCTACACTTCAAAGTAATCGCAACCCAACATTTGATTGATTTATTTGATTGATTTGTGGGGTTTCACGTTCCAAAACCACCATATGATTATGAGAGACGCCGTAGTGGAGGGCTCCGGAAATTTTGACCACCTGGGGTTCTTTAACGTGCACCCAAATCTGAGTACACGGGCCTACAACATTTCCGCCTCCATCGGAAATGCAGCCGCCACAACCCAACATTTTCGAAGGGCCTGCTTGCCCATCAGTGTTTTACCCTCTAAGTGTACGCCTTTCTCCACAAATACCTAACAGAAGAGGAGGTCATCAACAGGAGTAAATTTCAAACTGGAGTTTATCCCATTAAAAAAATTACGCGCCATGTTCTGTACGTGCTATCTGAATTCCTGCTGCTACTGCAGAGGAAGTCTTACACTCTATTACATTTGCTGGGGCTGCTCAAAGCATCCGCCACACTTGACACACACAGAAACGACCTTCACACACACGTTGGAGAAAAGGTAGGCGCAAGTGTTGAACGGGCAGATAAGGCCAGTGGGGCCCTCGATTAAGGCTCCTCCCCTCCCCTGCCATGTCACTCATACTGCAATCAAGTTTATCTGTTCTGTACAGTTTTCTCACACATAATTGGTCAAGCCACTTGTCGTCAGGTGGTCAACTCATATTTAGACATCGTACTTCTATCTAGTTCCAGGTTGAAGCTCGTGACCATGAGAAGTTAATATATTAATGACTTTTCCTGTCACTTTGACGTCTGAGCACTGTTACAGTGGGCTATATGAAACGCGCATTCAATGTAAATAAACTGTTTTCTTTTTGACAGCCTTTTGCAGTTCAGGTGCCTCCATCTCTCTTATGTTGGACAAGCCTCATCGGATGCCTTCATCTAGTCGGGGCTAAGAACATACACCAACTTGGAAGCATATATCGGCTTGATAGAATATTTGAAACAAAAACAAATGAAGAAGTGGAAGAGTTGACGTATTGTTGGTCACAATTCACTTTAGACCTCATGGCAGAATGCTGCTTTTTCAGTAAATGAGTATAGACACCGGTGCATTGTTGAAATTCGCTATACCTTTTTTTATTGTCTCATCCATGTGAATGAATCTTGTTTGCACTACAGAAAAACTTGCAGCATGGAGGGCCAAGGTCATCCCTTTTATCATCCGATGGGGTGCTGTGGTGTACTTAAAAATAAAAAAGAAGAGGAGGGAAAATTTTGAGAGCACGATACAATTGTAACATTCAATGAAACTGCAAGATGCAAAAACAAACCTTAGGAGAAAGCTTTACTGGCGTATCGTTATTCTGAGATAAAGTAGACATAATTGCGACACATACAGCTTTCTCAAGCTATTACAATTTGCCCAGAGTAGTTTCTACTCACTTTTTCCTCTCACCTCGCATAACAACAATCTCACCACACAGGGGCACACAGACTTTATCACATATGTTCTTTCATGGTATTACTGTGAATGTCCTTTAGTCATCAAGTACATCACTCATGTGAAGAAGTGATAGTGAGCACACTCTTTTTATAAACAAGAGAAAAAACTGACTAGTAAATGCAGACCAACAAATAGAAAGTAAAAGGTACTGATAAAACTTTTCTTTGTTACGTTCAGCTAACATGAACTTTGAAGCTCTTTGCAGATGCTGATCACAGAAGGGCGTGTGAGAGTTAAAAATGTTTGTTTTACCACACGTCAACTCGAAAGAGATGATTATGCACCTTCATAACAAAAATGGGGAGAGTCAAAGACTTTGGCGATGGTTTTGGTCTTTGAATGTACTCGTGAAACAATGATAGGAGTTTTGGTGCACTACAGTGTAGAAAGACACAATGGACTGAACACATGGATGGAAAAACCATACCCATAGTCGACAGAATCAGGGTACTGTGTCTGCTCATCGAAGCCAAGGGCATCAATGGGGAAATCCTCAGGCGACTGGATGCAACTGTAGCCCAAATAATTTATTTATTTTATTTATTTATTTATTTACAAATACTGCTGTCTCAGTTTTTGAGACATTGCAGGAGTGGAATACAAATGTTCAAACAGTAAAACAAATTATCAGAATACATGACTACGCAACTCTTTTTCGAATTGCAGAGCATCGAGTCTGCGCAGAGACCCATCAAGCTCATTCCATAGATCCACGGTCCACGGAAAAAAGGAAAACTTAAAGCAGTCGAGACTAGCTCTAAAGGGCGTAATGTTTAAGGGATCAAATCGTCGGGTACGGCGCGCAGAAGCTGCAACAAAAGAAATGGGCGCTAGAACACCCAAGCCTGTGTGAACAGTCTTATGCAGGAGGATGATACGATCGCAAGTGCGCCGATGTTCTAGAGACTGCAGTGATAAAACATGCGCATGCGAAGTAGGCGAGAACCGCTGGTCATAGCGACGAAAAATAAACCTTATTGCTTTCTTCTGAACAGATTCTAACATAGCTATGTCATGTTTATGGTGAGGCGACCAAACAACCGACGCATATTCAAGTATGGGCCTGACCAAGGTCTTGTACGCTGTCAATTTGCATTCTTTTGTCGAGTTGTTTAAAGTGCGTCGGAGATACCAAAGTTTTCGAAGAGCCTTGTTGCAGATTGTTTCGACGTGCGTGCGCCATTTTAAGTTTGTTGTCAGAGTTACACCTAGGTATTTAAACTCCGTGACACGAGCTAGACTGACACCATTATTAGTGTATGCAAAACTAAGAGGCTGTTTCTTATTTGAAAAGGTCATGGCTACAGTTTTTTTGAAATTAATTGACATTTGCCAGTTTTCACTCCAATTACAAAACAATGAAAAAACACTGTTCAGGGCTTCCTGATCTTCAACACTAGAGATGGTATTATAGATAACGCAGTCATCTGCATACATTCTTAGTTTAATTTGTGTGTCACCAATAATTTCTGCTACGTCATTTATGTAGATAATAAACAAGAGCGGCCCAAGCACCGAACCTTGGGGCACCCCTGAAGTGATTTGTACTTCAGACGATTTCACATGGTTAAACGTAACAAATTGTGTGCGTGACCGCAAGTAATCTGCTATCCAGTCAACTAGCTTATTGTCACCAAAAAATGTGCGAAGTTTAACTAAAAGTTTAGCATGGCAAACCAAGTCAAAGGCCTTTGAATAATCAATAAATATGGCGTCAATCTGTCCTCGGTCGTTAAGAGAAGAAGCGACGTCGTGCGTAAATTCAAGCAACTGTGTAACAGTAGAATAGCAAGCACGAAAACCGTGCTGTGATCGGGAAAGTATATTGTGTGCATTTAGGTATTCTACAATATATTTATGAATGATATGCTCCAAAAGTTTAGAGCTGGTAGAAAGTAAAGATATTGGCCTGTAATTTGATATTAATTGCTTGTTTCCAGACTTAAATACAGGCACGACGTTTGCTAATTTCCACAGCTGGGGAACTGTTGCAGAGATTAATGATTTTTTAAATATTACAGTAAGATAATTAGCACACCACTCTGAATATCTTTTTAGAAAGACATTGTGAATACCGTCTGGGCCAGAGCTTTTCGTTACATCAAGATTTAATATAAGGTTATGTACTCCAGAGGAGCTTACTTCAAGATCAGGAAGAGCAGACAGATTGCTGCATGCAGAAAACGAAGGCTTGATGCCGTTATCAGTGGAAAAAACAGATTTGAAATAATTATTAAAGGCATTTGCTATAGCTTCGGGATTTGAGCAGGATTGGTCATTAACAATAAATGATGAAGGTATAGACGATACAGGACTAATCGATCTCCAGAACCTGGATGGATTTTTTTTCATAAATCTAGCCAAAGTATTGCTGAAGTAGTAGTTTTTAGCCTCTTTCATTTTAGTGCCTAATTTACTTTTCAATGTATTAAATGAAGAAACATTGTCGTTACACCTGGAATGACGATTCTTACGTAAACGCTTTACGCGACGAGTGAGTTGAATGATTTCTCTATTATACCATGGGTGTCTTGGGTTCCGTTTAATATACTTTTGAGGCACGTACTTTGATTGGCATTCACGCACAATGTCACAAAACTTAAGGAGCAGCGTATCTACATTGCAAAATTCACTGCAATATACAAATTCATCATAAGATGAAGCTAAAGTGTCCAATACGGAAGTATCATCAGCGTTAGAAAAGTTCAAAACAGTTTTTATCTCAGGTCTTTGAGGTGGACACACTAAGTTCAAGGCAACTTCGACAGCTTTATGGTCAGATAACCCATCGATGACTTCGCATTTTACACCGTGCGATAAGAGTTGCTGGTTTACAAATACAAGGTCCAATATTGCGTCCTTGCGTGTTTCGGTATCTACAACTTGAGTTAACCCAAAAGAAACCGCCAGATCGATCAGGGAAGCGCAAAGTGTCCTGTCACGCCCTGTTGGGATAAGTAAGTTCCAGTTAACGTGCGGGAGATTGAAATCTCCAGCCAAAAGTAACCTACAATCGTACAACTTGTTACTGACAAGGTAATCATTAATAGCAGGGACAATATCATCGGAGTTAGGAGGACGGTAGAGGACACCAATAACTATTACGATACCTTTAATGTATATTTTGCACCAAATGGTTTCTGTACCCGGAAGGTCAGGTAATAAAGAAAATTCAAGATTAGATTTAATTAAAACTGCCACACCGCCTCCACGTCCGGCACGCCTGTCTTTCCGAAGAAGCGCATAACCAGCAGGCGAAATTTCGCTGTCAATAACAGTATCATTTAGCCAGGTCTCAGTAAGGCAGACAATTGATGGGCTGTGGCATTCCACTAAACAGTTCAGAGCTTCAATTTTGTTTAGTATACTCCTCGCATTTAAGTTGAGGACAATTATATTCCGATCACAACGTCAATCAGCCTTCGCGAAAACAGAAGCGGATGAAGCTGAGTTTATACCAAGCGCTTGCGCAGAAGCCGATTTCGCAGAGTCGGACCCCGCTGAAAGCGAGTGCGTAGAAACCTTGATAATGGCTTTTTTATCAGTGTCCCACGTGTAACGAACAGCGTCAATTGTGAGGGTGTCGTGTTTAAGCTTCACTTTCCTAGCATTCTTGCGCATATTTTGCGAATTCTGCCACAGCAGTTTACGTGCCAGTCGAACCCGAGCAGAGTAGTCCTCATTTATATAAACTTTAGTTCCTTTAAGTTTTCGGGCGTTGCTCATGATGGCAATCTTTGACCTGAAGTCCATCAGTTTAATGATTACCGGCCGCGGTTTATCTCTTCTTACTGCTCCAAGCCTGTGGCAACGCTCTATGTCGTCACAATTTACACCGAGTTTAACTGATAGCAGATCCAATACAGACTCAAGCAAATGGTTAGTCGTCTCGGATGGTGTCTCATGCAAACCATGAATTATCAGGTTGTTTTTACGGAGTCTGTTTTCTAGCTCATCGTTCTGACGGTCAAGCTTACCAACTAGTTTTTGAAGCGTACCAACGGTCTGCTCCAGTTCACTTACACGTGGTATGATGTTTGACACAGACGCCGCCATTGCCTCAACATTCATTAGACGATTTTCAAACGATGCAACTGTTTCAGATAGGCTAGCTAATTCCTGGCTGATACGGGCTTGTCCAGACAGTAGTTGCGACAACATTTCATCAACTTTGGGACCGGGATTGGTCTCTATGTCGCCACAAAGTAACAGTAATGATACTCTTAAGCAATGCACCAGATGTGTCACAACGGCAGTAAAGTTCAGAGGGTCCGGTAGCAGCAGCAAACAGCGGTTATCACTTCTGCAGCATTTGTAATTGTATGTTACCTGCAAGATGAAACAGACGTGCTTGAAACGGCAGTTCGCCATGCCGCCACCGGACCCACTGAAGTGATGGTTCCACATTGCCGCTCTTATATCCTTGGGCATCCTCGCTGCCAGCGCCGCCACTGTACCATGCCGTGAACAGTACAGATGGTTGATCGAAATCACGTCAACAGGCGGAAAATCCTGCACACGATCAGCAGCAGCAGATTCCCGCCCCGTCGAAGATTGCACATGGCCGTCAGTACGATCGCCGCTGAATCGTGGTAGGAGCCTGCGCAGTGTGTCGCTTGAAGGGCCATGCATCAGAACATCCGGACAGCCGGCGATAACGGCAATCTGCAAGATGAAACAGACGTGCTTGAAACGGCAGTTCGCCATGCCGCCACCGGACCCACTGAAGTGATGGTTCCACATTGCCGCTCTTATATCCTTGGGCATCCTCGCTGCCAGCGCCGCCACTGTACCATGCCGTGAACAGTACAGATGGTTTATCGAAATCACGTCAACAGGCGGAAAATCCTGCACACGATCAGCAGCAGCAGATTCCCGCCCCGTCGAAGATTGCACATGGCCGTCAGTACGATCGCCGCTGAATCGTGGTAGGAGCCTGCGCAGTGTGTCGCTTGAAGGGCCATGCATCAGAACATCCGGACAGCCGGCGATAACGGCAATCTGCAAGATGAAACAGACGTGCTTGAAACGGCAGTTCGCCATGCCGCCACCGGACCCACTGAAGTGATGGTTCCACATTGCCGCTCTTATATCCTTGGGCATCCTCGCTGCCAGCGCCGCCACTGTACCATGCCGTGAACAGTACAGATGGTTGATCGAAATCACGTCAACAGGCGGAAAATCCTGCACACGATCAGCAGCAGCAGATTCCCGCCCCGTCGAAGATTGCACATGGCCGTCAGTACGATCGCCGCTGAATCGTGGTAGGAGCCTGCGCAGTGTGTCGCTTGAAGGGCCATGCATCAGAACATCCGGACAGCCGGCGATAACGGCAATCTGCAAGATGAAACAGACGTGCTTGAAACGGCAGTTCGCCATGCCGCCACCGGACCCACTGAGACTCATAAAAATGAGAATGAGAATGAATGAGACTCATAAAAAGGATAGCAACTAAGCAGAGTGGCATGATGGAAGAAAACACGATAAGGTTGATACAGGCATTCGTGATAAGCAGAATAGTATACGTAGCACCGTACTTAAAATGGCAAGTCGCGGAAAAGATCAAGCTAGACTGCTTCATTCGAAAAATATTCAAACTAGCTATAGGCCTACCGATTAGCACAAGAACTGACAAACTGTTACAGCTAAGCCTGCACAATACCATAGATGAGCTTATTGAGGCGCAGTGTACGGCGTAATATGAACGTCTCTCTGAGACACGAGCAGGAATACATATTATAGAGCGACTAGGCATAACGTATCACACGCAACACGGCGTCAAGGAGGACATCCCAAAAGAGACCAGGGAAACAATGATGATACCACCCTTGCCAAAAAGCATGCACCCCGAACACAATAAGGCCAGACGAGAGACACGAGCAAAACAAATACAAAAATAGTTTGGTAATGACAAGGACGCAGTTTTCGTAGACACTGCTCGATACAAATGCAGACGAGGGTTTAAAGCAGCCGTAATCGATAGCAACAAACGCTGTACGACATGCGCGACGATGCGCACCACAAGTACCGAGACAGCGGAAGAGGTAGCCATAGCGCTCGCTGTAGCTCAGACAAACGCAACCGTGATAGTCAGTGACTCTCAAACGGCAGTGAGAAACTTTGCCAACGGCCGCATCTCCCCGGAGGCACTACGTATTCTACAAGGAGGGTGTCGAACAATCCCCAGAAATGCATACATTATATGGACACCTGCTCATGCCATCGCGGTAGACAGCAAAAACAGGGCTGTACATGACGCAGCTCGAGGGCTCACCGACCGAACTGCCCTCTCAAGTGCCGCCCTAGCCTCCTCCGGTGATTACGGCGTGGCAGACGAGTGGGAGTGGGAAGACAGAATGACCAGATACAATGAAATTACAAAACATTTTAGATTACAGAGGGGCATATTCTCGCCCCCTCACCCAAAATTAACAAAAAGACAGTGTGTCGAATGGCGGCAGTTACAAACTAGGACGTATCCGAATCTTGCACTATTGCCTATTATATATCCTGATATATACAAAACGGACAGGTGCAAGTGTTGTGGCTCCAGAGCCACTCTGGAGCAAATGTTATGGGAATGTAAATAGATTAATACTCATAACAAGTATGCGGCCTCTGCTGACAGCCTTCGTGCGCGCTGGGAAGCCGCAATGCTCAGCTCCATCCTCGAAAACCAAATGTCAGCCATCCAGCGGGCCGAGGAAGCCGCCAGGATTTTAGGACTCCAGGCTGTAACCTAGGCGGGGCCAATCGCCCACCCCATCTACTCGCCGGACTCTGAATAAAGTTCTTCCCTCCTCCTCATCGTCTTTCCGTAAACTCAGTCTTTTGAGACACAAACTAAAAAATGCTCCTTCTACTGTAAAGAAACTAACTTATTTGACTGTTAGACGCTCCTCATTGGAATATGCCTCAACTCTCTGGGACCCATACACAAAAAGAAACATTGAGGCTCTCGAACTAATCCAACGCAAAGCTGTCCGTTTTATTTACTCCCAGTACCGAAGAACTGATTCCCCCACAAACCTTATGAAAGAAGACAGTATACCCACACTTGAAAAACGTCGTAAAACTCACAGGCTTAAATTTCTTTTTCTTTTGAATAACAACAAGTTGTCAGTAAACCATGATTTGTTTCTGAAACCGCTTACTACAATACAAACCCGGCATCGACAAACTCGTTCATTAACACCGTGTTTCGCCAGAACAAACATTTTCAAATACTCGTTCTTTCCTCGAACCATAAACGACTGGAACTGCCTACCTCAATCGTTAACCGGCTCTGTAGAGGCACTTGAGCGTATTAGACAATGACCTATGATATTTCTTTTTGTATCTTTTGTATATGATGTATCTTTTTTTGTTCTTGCTGTGTTACACCTGTGTGCAATGCTATGATCTTGCCCCTCCTGCTGGTACCCTTAAATGGGCCTGCAGTATTTTGTAATTAAATAAAAATAAATAAACAATTGACTGCTTACCTTTCGTGGCAAGGCAGCACGCTGTAGTTCACTACATTTGTCGATTGAGCAAGAATTACAGTCACCCCGGTGTGGACGAAATGACCGGGGCAGTGATTTGCGTGCTACTTTGTCTACAAGAGAGCTGTACGATTCGCGGAGACAAAGCACGGTGTAAGAAAAACTTCGCTCGAGCAAGGCCAGAGAACAGCAGGGCGCGAGCTTGAGACAACAACACGCCAGCGCCTTCGAATCTAGGGACAAATGCACGAATTATCTTCTTTCTCGATTGTACGTAAACAACACGACACAAACGTCCCCAGATTTCTCGCGCATGTGCAATACGAGGGCTACTATTTAGTGGGCAACAGTGTGCATCAATTTTTTGCTTGCAACATTGTGGGCATTGCCTAGGTTTGAATGTCTCGTGGTGTCAGCACGTAGGAAGGAAAGGTAGGAGAGGGCATTCCCAGCGGGCGCGATACGTGAAAAATGTGGCGGAATATACATCATAGTGGCCATATTGACTAGGCACAATGGTGGCGTTGTTATGGTCACGTGTTGCGCAGTGGAGCTGGTCTAGCAGCCAGTGGACGCGGGTAGGGGCGGCATGTGTGCCTCCAGAGGTCTCGTGCTGAACCGTGGTGGACAATATCCGTGCTCTGCGCCGCGTTTTGGCTACACAGTGGTCTCCTGGCAGTTACTGTACTCTTATCAACGTTTACAAATTCTTTTGTTCAACACGGGGTTTCAACAGTGCGTAGAACGAGTGCATATGCATGTGTCGTGCGGCGGATGACGCGGATGAAGCAATTAATGTCCAGCGAAATCGCGTAGGGCACCATGACGAAGCGGAACGATGACGAACACTTCGCAGGTAAGTGACGGTTGGGCAGTGCTCCTGCTTGTGACAACGGACGGCGCTGCTGAGCCAAGCAAGACGCATTGAGGCCCATGTGCACATACGTAGTTTCGTGTTGTGTGTGTACAGTAACAACTTGCATGTGCGTATTAAAACACATTTTTGTTCCGCTTCGTACACTCTCTTCCGGTATTGCATATAATCTCAACGTAACAGCAACTGCTATCAAGTGTCACTTGCACCGTGCTCAAAGTCACCACGGCCGCAGAATACTGACGCCGGTGAGTTTCACACGGAACACGGACAGAGTGGCTGGGCGCTGCGTCGGCCGCTAGGCCGAATGCAGCCGTAGAAGGCGCACGACTGATCGTGTTGTCTGTACAGTTGCTCAAATAATAACGTGAAAACACTCGCCGTTGTCAGTGCATCTAGCACACGTTCTCTTGTACTTGCTTTGTTGTCGATGAGCTGTTACTCACTGTAATACTCGGACGAAATAATTTCGTCGAAGGTGTCGTGCTGGCCCAAAGTGTTGAGCCCCGTTTCGTTAGTTTTGGATCGTCACGACACGCGCGCTGCGCAGCTTACGTGCTTTCCGAGCCGGAGAGAGAGTTGTGCCGTCTGCTTTACATTCGAATGTAAACAGTAGAGGAGAATTTGCGCAGTCGATATTGTCGGCTTTCAGCTTTATCGTGGCTTCACAACGAGTGGCGTCAGGGCCTCTCTTACCTTTCCTTCCTCCGTGTTCCCACCAGCATATCTAAAAACGTTGGTTCCCACGAGACCTTCAAACCTAGGCTATGGTGGCTAGAAGGGAGGTGTCAGCATCGGCGCGCGGGAGAGCGAGCGGGAATTCATCCGGATGCGGCAGCGCTGCGGTCGCTTTCGAGATGCCCCTCTTCACGCCCGCACGCGCGTATCAGTCGTTTTTTGTTGCAAATATTTCCCGCTACCTTGCAAAATAAAACAAAGTCTATCTGTCACAATTTTGGCGGCGCGCTGCAAAGCGTGTATTGGCACTGAAAACTAATGTTTTCAATTCACTTCGCAGTATATTAGCTACGAAGCTTAGAAAATAGGGAATCAAGTCACTTGCCATGAGCTTGCTATCATCATTGTGGCACCTTTATGGACACCGACTGATTTTCGCATGCAGCTTTTTTTTTCGTTTTGCCTCTCAAGACTGGTTGATACCCTTCACGAAAAAAATGAAGTCGTGACAGCACGTAAATTACCGCTTTCTTTGACATGAGAAGCGGTGCGATCGAGCTCATATAAGTTCAAGGTAAACAAAGCTTGAGTAAGCGTTGCAGCGAAGCTGCAGACCCTGTTCACCCCCTTGGAATTGTAGTCTGCAGGAAGGTCCATCGATGAACCGAATCAGTGGCCTCGCCGTCAACACAGGGTGATGAAGTTTTCTTGGAGATGGTAGATTGGACCACCGAGTTCCAGCGCTTTCTCGCAGGTCTTGGATACGGCGCTTTCTTCAATTAGTAGCTTGGAGCGTCAGGCAGTAACATCGGCAACGCGTCAGGCGTTAGCTCTGGTCTCCTACGTGGTACGCGAACTTTTTCGCCGTTTATAGCGTGCACGTAGTCTCCGAGAACACATGAAGACTCGAAGTGTAGCTCACATACAGAGCTAGGAGCTTTTGTTCGAGGTCTCATCCTTCCGTGTAAATTCTGTTCCCAAACCTTCCTCCATGCTTCGTCTTTGGGTGCAGTGAAAAGCGACGGCTGCTGCTCACCATTTTCCAAAGGTATACCGTTTTGCAACTGGGTACAAAGCAGTGTCGTTGCCACCGATGACTCGGCATCGCCTCACTGTCTCGTGGCCAACAAAAACATTGCCAGAAAAACTTTCGTTAAGCGGGTGCGAACACAAGCAACATGTCACTGAACACCACCCAAAAATGCAGAGCAGCCCGGAGCTGACAATCCTGCCAGTCCATGCTAGGGCAGTGCCACCTTGAGAACCGGTTTTTGTCCACGTGCGCCGCTTCACGCGATGCATGGCGTGAGAGGGTGCCTGAACACACTACCCCTATTCTAGTACACTATACCCGTGGTGATTTTGTTTACATCGCGGTGACTGTGCTTGCTCGATTGGCAAACGTCGCAGGCTGGAGTGCGCTGCCTTGCCAGGTAAGCAGTCGTCTCTATTATTTATAGTTGTACTCTGCCCTGTTGACCGCTATCCCACATGTAATAGTAAAAATAGCTGTCAACATCAGATAGCGTGATAATATAGGGCTCTGCTGCCGGACTTCGAGAACACTTTCCCAGATGCTTCCCATATGTAGTGCTGAATTCTTTGGCACCTGTGATAGCTTCCTGAAAAGCTGTGTAACTTGCACCGAGCCATCCTCTCATTACTCTGATATGCTGGAATGCCAAAATTAAATTGTGCTTCGCGTTGCCCATTTGGGATTGAGAGAACAACAATGGTGTAAATGTAATGACTCTAGACGTCTGCTTCTCCGCAATGCACGCACATGTTGGTGAAACGGAACCATTAAATGCCAGTAATTTTACCACGTGCTTCTCCGCAGCGCACGTGTATGGCACCGAAGCCGAACTTTATTATGCATTGCACTATTTGTCGTATTTGCAGGCATATAGATGAGCGTTTCAAGTTGAAATCAGTACGTATTTTCGTTACTTTTATGCAACAAAGTCAGTTTTTTAAAATATACATCGACATATATGTCCCAGATTTCCCACCAAAATTCGAAGCTCTGATATTATGGAAGAACATGTCATCATTTAGTGCCCCCTACACACTGCTGTACCATGGAATGAACATGTCGGCTGTTTCTCATGCTAATGCATACTGGGCGATAGAAGGGCCGTGCGATGAATTAGTAAGCTACTATTCAGTCAAGCTGACATCCCCAAAACCGCGGATCTTGCAAAGCTTAGCTCTGAAAAACACTTCAGCTATAAATATGTTCGCTCTATTCTTAGTACAGCCCAAGGTATGCAAGCTTTTTCAGCTAACTTCTGTGGCATCCCCTCCTGGTCCTTTTACGCCTAAGCTTGCAAGAGACACTATCAAGCTTTTGCTTGGGAAGTTTTGTTTACTGTCAACTTAAATCTCATTCTTCCATATAATCTACTCAATAAACCGCTTGAAGTAAACTGCTGTAATAGATTAAGAATACAGTATTTTATTGTTTTGCAAAACTGCAACCAAGAAGCAAATGGGAGAGCTACTGCAATATAGCCTTTCATTATCAAAGCGGCGATTTGGGCTTGTCGGTATATTATTCTGGTGCACTACAGTGTAGAAAACTAACAATAGACATAACACAAATGACGACGGCTGATTGGGAGAGCAATTCCGGCAGGCTATGCAATGGCTAGCTAGGAAACCTACAAAACATTTTCAGTCATGCACCTTCTTCAAATTGTTTGTATGCTCTCTTAGCCTATCGTTTATGCAACGCCTAGTTTGGCCATCGTACACATTACCTCACTTTAATAAAAGAATTTGTACTCTACCCCTTCTGCACAACCAGCAAATGGCGTCCTGTGCTTTGTGCAGGCTTTGTGCCGCAGAGCTGTTTCATCTTTGCCTCCAGGTCGATCAATCTGCAGAGCTTTGACAGCCTGTTTGGTACTGAAAATTCGAGTTTGATGTCTTACCATGGGGACACCTTTATCAAGTTGGGCAACAGCTTGTGCATATAATGTTTCAATGCTACCTTCTGCCAGCGCTGTGCGATGGCTTCACAATTCTTTGGGAGGTGGCACACTTTCTTGGGCAGGCTGTCTGCAACTGAAATGTGGAGAGGCTCGAGGTGTCAGCACCTGACGGCCTTGTAGCTTGATGCTCAAATGCTTCAGAAGTACTGTGTGGGTATGATTTTCCCAGAGCATTTTTGAGGCGGAACATGACAATAGCTCGTTTACCGAGCTTAGAGTGGGGGAACTTGAAAGGTAGTAGTGGTTTTTAGTACATGGTTCATAGCACCCGCAGATGCTAACACATGAAAAGCGAAACCGGATATCTAAAGATTTAATTTGGCCATTTGCTGGGAGTTCATGGGTTAAGCTAAATGGGCTCGTCACACCAAAAAACACATAAAGTAGCACTTCGCTTTGTATTTCTAGGTCGTACGGATCACAAATTAAAACAATTAAACATATAAGAATAATGCTAAGAACATTTATTGGTGAGCAAATCCTTGATGTGACGATTGAAGTGAGCAAGAACTAGGTCTCTAATAACCTATCGATTCAAGAACGAGTGCTTACGCCTTGCTTCCGCAGGTGCGGGATCCTTTGAAACTTTGTGTAGGTAGACGGTTAATAAAAGCTTAAATATTCTAAGAAATCACCATCAGAAATCCCCACAGAGTTTCGGAAAGCAACGGAACTGTGTTTGTCAATAGAATGCTGAACACACGCAAGGATTAGGTTATGATGCAAGGAATAAAAAAGATCTTCGATATAAATTGATAAATCCTGACAGCACATGTCAGTGACAGTGTCAAAGACGTCTAAAGCCTGGTTATATTTAGTCTCAATAAAAGGGTAATCAATCACTAAAAGCTTGGGATTACGTTGATTCATAGACAATGGTCCAAAAAGGTACGTCGACCTTGTGAATTTTCGCACTAAAAAGACATTTGAAAAATTGTTCTTGCTCTTATCGATCGCTTTAACCAGATCAAAAAGGTTCAGCTTCTCTCACTTTTTGCATTAGACTTCTGTTTACTCAGTCAAACATCGGAGTGGGAACCGACTGCAGAAATTGCTTGTCTCAACATTGATTTAAGAATATTTTTGCTCAGTATAATCGTGAAACCACCTGTCTAATCGACCATGAGAGTGTGAATGGAGTGGTCGCATAGAAAAGCAGCCGCTTGTCTAACGGCTGGGCCGGCTTTTAAGTTCTTGCAGCTGTTAAGGAGGTTCGCACCTCCTGAAATACAACATGCGCCCTAATAGGCAGGGACTTCATGCAAAACCTTACATACAAAAGAACGCCGTGCTGGCCTCGACTCCCTGAATGCCACAGCGAACTTTGGTCCAAGGGAAAGAACCCAGGTTAGACCGGCTGGCAAAGCTGCTTCACCGATGATGTGTACCTTGCATTGTGACTTAGGTGCATGGGCTACACCAGGTCCTCAGTCTTCTCAGGGTGGTGTAAATATACGTGCTATTTCGCAATAAACATTGTTGAAAGTTCAGCGCTCTTTCTCGTCATTTGTGTTTTGTCCATTGTGTCTTTCTGCACTGTAGTACACCAAAACTTTTATTATTGCTTCACAAGTACGTTCACAGACCAGGACCATCTCCAAAGTGCTTGAGTGTCACCATTTATGTCATGGAGCGTGCATAATCGTGTCTTTCGAGTTCATAAGTGGTAAAACAAACACCTTTAACTCGCATACGCTCCTCTATCTGTAAAGAGCGTACTAGAGTTGAACATGACATCGGCATCTGCAAAGAGCTTCCAATGTAATGTCAGCTGAAGGTAACAAAGAAAAGTTTTACACCACCTTTTACTTTTGCATTATTGATCTGCAGTCAGCTTTTGTTTTTATACATAGTGTGGGAGTTCATTATCAATTCTCTCCTGAGTTATGTAATTGGCAACCAAAGGAAATGGAAATTCGTAGTGATGCCACGAAATAACTTATGCGATAAAGTTTGGGTGCCCCTCAGTTGTGAGATTGTTTTGATACAAGGTAAGGAGGAAGAAGTTAGTACAAACAACCCCGGACGAAATTTCATGGCTTAGGGAAGCTGCATGTTCCCTATTATGCCTACAATAACTTAAAATAAATATGTCTTTTTTGAGCTTTCTGCTAAGTTTTATTTTTGTATCTTGCAGTTTCAGTCAATGTTACAGTAATACTTTGTTCTGAATTTTTTTACAAGTGCATCACAGCAGCCCCGTTGGGAAATAAGGGATGACCTTGGCCCTTTATGCTGAGACGTTTCTGAAGTGCAAACAAGATTTATTCATATGAATAAAGCAATAAAGAAGTATAGAAAATTTCAATAATGCATAAGTCTCTCAACTCATTTAGTGCAAATGCAGCATTCTGCCATGTGGTATAAAGGGACCTGTGACCACATGGAAGATACACCAATACGTCAATTATTAACATCTTTTTTCATTTGTTCTTGTTTCAAATATTCTATCAAGCCAATATATGCCTTCAAGCAGGTGCACAGTTGTAGTGCCATTTAGATGAAGGCATCCAAGAAGGCGTGTCGGACACAAGAGAGATGGAGACACTTGGACCGCCAAAAGGTACCAGAAAAAAAAACACTTTATTCGCGTTGAATTCACTTTACCTATAGCTCACAGTAAGAGTGCTCGAGCATCAGATGACACGCAAAGTTACTATATCAACTTATCATGGTCACTAGCTTCAACCTAGAACTATATTGAAGTACCATGTCAAGTGATAACTTGACAACGAGATGAGAAGTAGCTTAGACAGTTTTGTGTAAGGAAGACAGTTATGTGTTAGAAGGTATGTGTATAGAGCAGATAATGGTTCACAAGAGGGAAAATTATTGGAATGAAGCCTTTTAGTTGTTTATGCAGTCACAAGTTGATTAATGAAAGGAAGAAAAAAGGTTCAAGAGCAAACCTTTGAATTTCGCACCGTATCCTCACTGCCAAACAGCCAGCATGGCGTAACAAATTGAAAAGATTGTTTCATTTATTTACTTATTTATTCATCTACGGCTCGTTTCTACAGATCAAAATGTTATGACACCTCCGCAGGGATGAAAGTATCGAGACTAAAATTTTTTCCTTCCACACCTTCAGCTAAGCCGAATAGCCCAGGATTAGGTACGCAGTAATCATTTTTTTCATGCAGAAAAAGTTTGTTGCGTGCATTTATGGTTGGCGCACGCAAATGACAGGCATATCGAAGATGCTAATAAAATTGCAATGTCAGTTTCGGTTAATGATGATGATGGTGATGATTTGATGCTGTCCCCTTTTTAACGGGCGGGTGTACTTACAATAAGGAAAGACACTCTAGCACACAGATGTGAAAAATAACAAGAAAAAATAAAAAAAAGAGTAAAAAAAATAAAAAACCCAATGAGCGTGCCCAGCAATAGGGAAGAAAACCGAACAAATGGAGAGGGGTGGGGAAATTGGAAGAAAGCACAAGGGCATGCTCAGTTTGTGTTTGCTAACACAATAGCGCTTTGGCACTGCACTGCCTCTATCTAGTCGTTACACTGTGCCACCTTGTGTTCTCGACCGCTGTGCCACAACCACTGCCCTCCAGCGTTCAAGGCGCCACATCGACACTCTCGCTGCCTGCAGATCAGTTTCTTGGATGGATGGATGGATGGATGGATGGATGGATGGATGGATGGATGGATGGATGGATGGATGGATGGATGGATGGATGGATGGACGGACGGACGGATGGATGGATGGATGGATGGATGGATGGATGGATGGATGGATGGATGGATGGATGGATGGATGGATGGATGGATGGATGGATGGATGGATGGATGGATGGATGGATGTGGCTGTACCCTTTAAATCGGGCGGTGGCTAACGCTACCTAGCCGTAATACTTAGGAAACCAGCAACTACATTTATCTCTTTTTCCCTTTAAATAGTGAAGTATAGGACTGGTACTTTGCAGTAAATGGTTTATTTTCACTCGTGCCTTCACTTTAGGTCTCAATCAGATAACCTCCTTCAAGTTAATTTTACCCGCTTAAAGTCTATTTTGCCCTCCCTGTCTCTTAACCCCAGTGCTTTGAAAAACTGTGTGCCATCATCCTGAACTATAGGGGGAAGCTCTTAATTTACAGAATATTATCGAGTGTTCGGCGGTTGTCTACTCCTCTCCACATGCACTACATACCGTGTCTACCCCTTCGTATTTGGCCCGATATGTCTTGGTTCACAATTTTCCTGCCCTAGCCTCAAACAGTACAGAACTACAGCGAGTATTATCATAGATCCTTTCCTTGGCAATTTCCTGCTTCAAACATTCATGACTTCTTTGCGCAAACACGTACACGGACACAAAGAAAAGAGGCAAACAACACGGGCGCAAACTCACAACTGGTTTATTTTGAACAACAAACTGTACTTATATCTTCACGTAGCCCAACAAGCTGTTTCAGCACCCAACAAGCTGTCTAAGTTGTGTCCACGAGTTCGGAACATGGTGGAGTCCGGCACTACGCAGAGTAAGAACAGCTGCCAGATGAAACACAGCCAACATTACCGGTCTTGCAGAACAGCAGTGGTATACCAGGTTCCGTTCAGCTGTGGCAGATCTTATGTCGGGCAATCTGGAAGGTGTATAAACACACGGTTGAGGGAGCATGACTCGGCATTACGTAGTTCAGGAACAACACATCTGGTGGATCACTGCAAGTCTTGTGGGTGCGTACCAATTTTTACAGACACAAAGATTTTGTCAACTCACAAGAGAAAAATTAACAGGGAGTTGATTGAAGCATTCCGTATTAGAAACATGGGAGAAAAATGTGTTAGCCAAGCTTCCGTCACCTTGTCCGATAAAGAATTTCACTTTTTGAAAGGCACGTGCTACAATCCGTCTGCAGATGCGTGAACTCTTCAATTTTTTGCCGTTTTTTTGTGGTTCTTATTATGACGTAGCGCTGAATAAGCTTGCTTTGGGTTATCTCGTTTGTTCCTGGATCCACCGATGGGGGGGGGGGGGGGCGTGTGGGCTACGTGAAGATATAAGTACAGTTCGTTGTTCAAAATAAACCAGTTGTGAGTTTGCGCCCGTGTTGTTTGCCTCTTTTCCTTGTGTCCGTGTACGTGTTTGCGCAAAGAAGTCATGAATGAGTACCAACTCGCCCAACTTTCAGTACTGTTGTTCCTGCTTAAAAGTTTGATAGATCTCTAGTGCGGACTTGTTAATCATGCCTATTCTCCACATGTCAGTCTCCGTTTCCTTCACTTTATTCTTAACCGATAGTTCTTTTTGGTTTGGCCACCTGATGTTTTCTGAGTAGCCACCCGCCAACCTTTTGGTTCGCTTCCTCCATTTTGTATCGACATTCTTCATGCACAAGTAGCTGAAAACCTTCCTAGCCCAACGCTCCTCACCCATTTCTCTCAATCGCTTCTCAAATTTTATCTTGCTGCTGGCTTCCCTGCCCTCAAATGATGTCCATCCCATATCACCTTGTACTCCCTGATTTCGTGTATTCCCGTGAGCTCCTAAAGCAAGCCTACCTATTCCACGTTGCTTGATTTCTAATCTTGCTTGAACTCCTGATCTCATGCACAAGACCGCATTGCCGAACGTCAGCCCAGGAACCATGACCCCTATCCATATTCCTCTCACAACATCATACCTATTTCAATTCCACAGTGCCCTAGTTTTTATAACTGCTGCATTCCTCTTACCTTTAGTTGTCACGTATGTTTCGTGTTCCCTTAGGTACTCGGTTCCATTGCTTATCCAGACGTCCAGATATTTGTATTTATCTGTTATCTCTAGCGTGACCTCCTGTATCCTCAGCTCACTACCTTCATTATCATTTGAAATCATGACTGATGATTTTTCCTTACTGAATCTGAAATCTAATTTATCTCCCTCATTACCGCAGATGTCCATCAATCTTTGCAAAGCTTCTTTGTTATCAGCCATTAGCACTATATCATCTGCGTACATTCATGCTAGTCGTGCCTGTTCAATGAGTTTTCCTTGTTTGACGAAAGAGAGGTTGAAGCCAAGTCCACTTCCTTCTAATTTGGCCTCTAATCCTTGTAGGTACATCATGAATAACAAGGGTGACAGAGGACAACCCTGCCTAAGGCCCCGTTTTACCTCTGTGGGCGTGGATACCGGTTATTTCCACTTTAAAACTACCTTGTTGCTTTGATAGATATCCTTTAAAAATTTAGTGACACCATCTTCTACTCCTAGTGTGTTCAGTATTTCACACAAGTCCTCTTGAACCACGTTATCGTGCGTTCCCTTGACACCCAAAAATGCTAGCCACAGGGGTCTGTGCTCCTTTCCTGCAATTTTGATGCACTGCGTCAGTGAGTACAGATTGTCTTCCAACCTCCTGTGTTTTCGAAATCATTCTGCAGTTCTCCCAGCACCCCCTCATCCTCTATCCATGCCTGCAGTATTTCCTTTAAAATCTGCATTGCCAGCCTGCAGACCACCGATGTCCCTGTTATAGGATGGTAGTTATTTATGTCAGATTTGTCTCCCTTTCCTTTATAGGTCATGCTCATCCTGCTAAGTTTCCATCCATCGGGGACTTCACCATCGATTATTGTTTTGCTCGCTTCCTCTCTCGTAGTCTTGATGATGATTGATAATGATATGTGGCTTTGCCCTTTGTAACGGGGGAACACATACATGTTGTGTTCCAGCCTAGGTATATAATGAAAAGAACAAACAAAAAAGATCAAAAGGACAAAGAGGAATTCACTTTGGCACCACTTCCACCACTGTTGAAGTCTTGTTTTTGTGTGGTGGAAACTGCTTTTGCATTCCTGTCCGCCAAGGCCAGCACCTGAGATAATGTAGTGGCCTCTGGCGGGCAGGGTGAGATTTTTGGCATTGTAGCACAAAGTGCTCACCTGTCTCCTGTTCCACTCCGCACGCTCTGTATAGGGTCGAGTGGATTTGACCACTCGGCTAACTGATCTAGAAAAACGAGTCGATTCGTTTGAAGAATTTCTAGACGGCTCTCACGTGCAGGAAATGATAGCCACTGCCGTTCGAAGTGAACAGGCTTCGCTCCGAGCGCGTCTGGATGAGTTCGAGGATAGGTCTCGTCGTGAGAACCTGATTTTCTACGGAATTGAAGATTCAGCGTCAGAAACTTGGGCCGATTCTGAAGAAAAGGTCCGATTGATTCTTACCTCTACGTTAAACTTGCAGCTACCTGACGATGCTATCGTGCGTGCTCACAGGCTAGGAACGTTTTCGCGGCATAAAACTAGGCCCGTGATAGCACGTTTCACTTCTTCCAAAACTAAAGATAGTGTTTTGTCTCAGAAGTCTAAGTTTCGTGACACAAACACATCAATCTGTGAGGATTTCTGCAAGGCTACACGCGCCACCCGGAAAAAACTAATCGACTTCGCCAAGTCGACTGGTCACAAATTTTCTCTTAAATACAATAAAGTGGTCATTGGCAATAAAATATACACCTACTGCGCATCTTCAGATCGCGTGTGCGAAATAGAAACGGACTCGCGTGACCCCTCAAATCCTTCTAATCGCGATGATCCTGTCATCAGAGGCCCATCTTCTCCACTGTAGCTAGATGCTAACACAAGTTGTAATACCTCTAACCCTGACTGTTGTTTTTTGCTTTCTAATATCAGAAGTGTTATCAACAAGCGTGATGCCTTGTCTTCGTTAGTAAACACGTGCCTTTCCGATGTGATAGTTTTGACCAAAACCTGGCTGTCGCCAAAGTTGAAAACCGTGAGATCCTGCAGTGCGACAAAAAAATTTCCTTTTTTAGGTGTGACCGTGGCTCGCGTTCTGGTGGCGGTGTCTTGATCGCTGTTTCAGAGGAATTCGTGTCTTTTAAAATTCCCATTGTATGTTCCCTTGAATTGGTGTGCGTTCGAATCCGCATAAGTCACAAAGATGTCATTGTTTGTGCCTGCTATCGCCCTCCGAATGCGCCATCTGGTTTTTTCAATGATTTTCATGACGTCTTGAGTGACTTGCACGTGAGGTTCCCTGCCACACCAATTTTAATCCTAGGTGATTTTAACTTTCCTGATATTTCGTGGAACAACTCCCGTTTATCGCCTGGCTCTGGCTTCTCTGAAAGCGCCTGCTTCCTTTACACATGCGTGCAATTCAATTTAACGCAGCTGGTTATGTGCCCAACTCGCATTACACATTCAAGTGCTTCAACTTTAGACTTAGTTCTGACTTCTCACCCCGATCTCGTGCAATCGCTTTCTGTTTTGCCAGGCCTCAGTGATCACGAAGCAATCGTTTTCAACCTCCCCTGCGCATCGCCCCGTAAACAAAAAAGTAAAAAGCGATTCAGGGACTACAGTAGAGCTGATTATGGAACCATTAATACCGAACTTGAACATTTCACCTCCGTTTTTCTAGAAGACTTCAACCAAAGATCTGTCAACGATAACTGGATGCTGTTTAAAAATAAAGTTGCCGAACTCGTTAACAAGTACATACCACTACGCGAAATCGCATGTAACAGTCAATCACCGTGGTTCACGCCAACATTGAAACGCCTGTCTAATAAAAAGAAGCACGTTTACCGCCAAGCCAAGCGTTCTAGTTTATCTGAAAGATGGAAGGTTTACAAAAGGTAGCCGATGAATACGGGCGTGCTTTATCCGCGGCAAAGGAGTCCTTTCTTCAGCAAACGCTACCGTTAATTCTGCAAAACAATCCCCACAAATTTTGGCAGGTCGTTAATGGGGGCGATAGGAAACAGATTGAACTTACCACTGACACGGACGAAGTAATTTCCAGTGAGAACGTTTGTATCACCCTTAACCATGCATTTTCTTCATTCTTTACGAACACTACTCCTGCCGTCCTTCCAGGTGTTCAAGCTCGCGATTTCATTGTGATGAATTCTGTACACGTTGACAGGGCCGGCATAGGCAAGTTGATCCAAAATTTAAAAATTTCGTCGTCACCAGGCGTCGATGGCATTTCTTCTAAATTTTTGAAAAACACTGGCTTTCATTCCTCAATTATTCTGTCGAGACTTTTTGATCAGTCATTAGAAGAAGGTGTTCTCCCGGAGGACTGGAAGGTGGGGAAGGTGGCTCCCTTGTTTAAATCAGGAAACGCTCATAGTCCCGGGAACTATCGCCCCATTTCACTAACCAGTGTACCATGCAAACTTCTCGAACATGTAATTTACACCCATGTCGTGAGTTATTTTGAAAGTAACGCCTTCTTTAGCATTCACCAACACGGGTTTAGGAAATATTATTCATGTGAGACACAGCTTCTGGCCTTCACTAACGATTTATTCTCTGCTGCTGATCGTTCATCTACTGTTCATTGTGTCTTCATAGATTTTTCAAAAGCCTTTGATACCGTCTGCCACAAGTTACTTCTTCTGAAACTAAACGCGCTAAATATTGATGCTAATGTCTTAAAGTGGATTGAATGTTTCTTATTTAACCGCACCCAGTTTGTAACTGCTAACGACCATTGTTCCCCGACTAGCCCTGTAACGTCCGGCGTTCCGCAAGGTTCAGTTCTTGGTCCCCTACTATTTCTTATCTACATCAACGACTTACCTAAAGACATTTCATCATCCATCAAACTATTTGCCGATGACTGTGTAATTTACCGTGAAATCCGGACTAACGCAGATAATCTTGCCGTTCAAACAGACCTGGATCACATTTCATCATGGTGCGACGCATGGTTAATGAAGCTAAACGTTACTAAATGCAAGGCTACGCGAATTTCCCGTTGTATTTCTCATAATGTACCGTGCGACTACACACTTAACTACAGCAATCTCGATCTGGTTTCGTCCTACAAGTACTTAGGAGTATATATTTCTAACAATCTCTCTTGGAACACGCATGTCGATTATATTACAAACAATGCGAATCGCACGTTAGGTTATCTGCGCAGAAACTTTTCTTTAGCTCCGACTAACCTTAAACTTCTGCTTTATCAAACATTAGTCCGACCCAAACTCGAGTACGCGTCATCAGTCTGGGATCCACATACCAATTACCTCGCTGACAGCATCGAGGCGGTTCAAAATCGCTCGGCACGTTTCGTCATGTAAAACTACCATCGCACGTCCAGTGTTACCTCGATGAAAGCCAATCTTCACTTACCCACTCTCTCACTGCGGCGTAAAATATCTCGCCTTTGCCTGTTCCATAAGATCTTTCATTGTATTCCGTCTTTTAGCAACACTCTTTTCCAGCCCCCATCGTACGTTTCCTCACGCAACAATCATCAGTTTAAGGTGGGCGTTCCTAGCGCCCGCACGAATTTATATTCTGAATCATTCATCCCGAAAACTGCAAATGAGTGGAACCACGTTCCCGCCCCTATCGCTGCTATCACTGACCTCACTTTGTTTAAAAACGCCCTCTCTAACCATTTCGCGTAATTCGCCACGCTGTGTTTTCTCTTGTTAGTTTTTTGTGTGCGCGTGTCATTCAAAGACGCAACCATGTTGAACATTGTTGTTACAACCACCCTGCCTCTTCTTCACATCACGCAGTCTTTCTTTTCTTTTATGGTTTTCAGACCGCCATTGTGCGCATATAATTTTGATTTGCTGTATTTCCTGATTTTCTGTACGATGTATACCCGCTCCTCTCTGTAATGCTTCGGCCTTGAGAGTAAATAAATGAAATGAAATGAAATGTTTGGGTCGAAGTGGCTACGGTATGTGAGCGTGCGAAGCGCTCCCACGCGCGCTTCGAACAGTAGTCCACTTCCACCACTATTATCATACACGATACAGCTGAAGTGTACTCTTCTGCTGCATCGATGTTTCCCATAGCGCATTCTCCACTTTGCGTGTCCGTCTCCGGACTGCGGCGGAAAACTTGTGCTCCGTGGTCTCGATTGTTGAGAGGTCTAACATGTCGTATTTGCGTTGAAGAGAGTAGACTCTGTTCGACCACTGTGCCCTGAGTCCCACGAAGTGCAGGTAGCGGAACATACGACGAGCCCACCGCTGATCGTTCATGAAGCGTAGGCATCCTTCATAATTGATCTTGGCCGTGGCTTCCCGCGCCTCGTACGTAGACCAACCCATGTCCCCCTGGATGGCCTCCACTGCAACCCTTCCATGGCAGCCCAACGCCAAGACGCCCACCTCCCTTTGGCCTCGCTCCAGCTACTCACCGGTCTTGCTGGACAGGCGTTTGCAAAGGTCGGACATGGTACATGGATCTATTTCCACAGACCTCGCACCAATACATATCTGTTGCAGCCCCGGAGGCTTCTCCGGCGCAGAATGCAGCTCGAATGCTGGGAGGTCAGCCGCAATCGATCCTCGTGCCCCAAGAATGTGTCTTTTTCCGTGCCTATCGTCACCTCCAGATACCAGTATTCTGTTGAGAAAGGCAACATGTCTTCATTAGGAAGTTCTAACGGGAGGTTTGTGTCCACATCTCCAGAAAATTGGACAACAGCCGGCTTCCGAGGGTTCAACCGAAGGCCTAGGTCTGCCAAATGGAGAGCTGATATTATCACCAGCTGTTGTAGCTAATGTCGGTCTTCTGCAATAAGAACAATATCATCTGCAAAAACCAGCCCTGGCAGTGTACATACTTTCGGCTGCCCTTCCAACAGGAATTTCATCTGGAAACCGATATTTGTCTGGATGAGCGCACTTTCTAAACCTGATGCATATAGCATGTAGAGCAGTGGCGAAAGTGGGCACCACTGCTTGAGTTTTCTGTTGACCGTAACTGGCTAAGATGCCGTATCTGCTCAGCGTGCCACCACAGAGCAATCGGCATAAAGACGCAGAAGGTCTATTCATTTTTCTGGCATGTCCAGCTGGGTCATGCGCTGTAGCATTAGGTCGTGTGGAACACGGTCGTGCGCCTTCGAAACATCTAGGAAGCATGAGAGTAGATGGCGGGATTGTTTACGCGCAACTCAATGCATTGGGTAACCACGAAAAGATTGTCCTCCAGGCGTCCGTCTGTGTGGAAGCCATTTTGGAGTTTTGGAGGTGTCCGCTACTTTCAGCCCATCTACTCATCCGTGCTTTAACTACTTGTGCAAATAGCCTGTATAGCCCACTAGTCACAGCTATGGGCCTGTAGCTACTGAGGAAACTGCTGCCAGTTTCTTTTTTTGGGGGGGACTAGACATACGCGGCTTCGCAACCAGTCTTCGGGGAAGGGCTTTCCGTCTATAATAGCACCCGTGAAGATAGAAGCAAGATGTTCCCTCGCTATCTTTTCCAGGCGCTTTACCCAACATGCGGGTATATCATCCAGTCCATGTGCTGCCGCCTGTGATGCTTCTCGCGCTAGGGCACGTTCTAGCGCTACTCGCGCGACTTTCCATTCATGGTCTGTCTCCTGTACATTCCCTGAGGCTGGTGGTATATGAACTTCGGTCTCTGCGGCTGTGACCGAAGCCGGGGCTCCGAAAACGTTCTGGATGTACTCAATTATCGAATTGATTGATTGATATGTGGAGTTTAACGTAGCAAATTTACCATATAATTATGAGAGACGCCGTAGTGGAGGGCTCCGGAAATTTAGACCACCTGGGGCCTTTAACGTGCACCCAAATTACTCAGTTACCTGCTTTTTGACATCGGAGAAATGTTCTCCAATCACCTCGTCTCGGAGGGTTGGTCGTGAGGGGCTTTTTCTGTCCAATGTTGATACATATCTCTAAAAATTCTGCATTCTACTACGACTTGGTGTTGTGAGCTCCTTGATTTTCTTGTGGTCGCTTTCCGCAATCTCGCGTTGCATAGTTGTTGCACGTGCCACTTCAGCCCCAGGTACTTGTGCCACGCCTGCTCGCAATCTTCAGCTGGGAAGTTCTGAATGGCGCTCCGGTGCTCTCGATTTGCTGCTGTCGGGCTTTCAACGCGTCTTTCACCTCGGTGTCCCACCAGGGTTTACACTGAACATCTTTGCGAGAGTTTACACGAATCTCATGCCTGCTCATTATGTCTTTCAGTTCTTTGATGAGTGCATCATACGTGACTGGGCCATTTGTATTATTGTGTATATCGCTCGCCTCAAATGCCTCAGCCATTGTGTCATAGGCTTCTACTGGTAAGAGCCAGCTTGCTGGGCTGCAGTGTTGGCGCTGGGCTCTATGATAGGGTGAGAACTGCAAAATTCAGCTTTATCCTGTTGTGGTCACTCCCCACACTGTATTGGCTTGCCTCATCAACATGTACTCGGGCGATGTGCATTGTCAGTCTGCATGACACAAGGGCATAGTCAATACATGACTGACTGTTGCGCGCACACCACGTGACCATACCCTCGCCGTCGCGTCAGCAGAGATTGGTCACTTCGAATGCCAATGCTTCTGCCAATTGTACTAGAAGGAATCCGTTGACATCCTGGTACCCATCAAGAGGTTGAATATGTCCATTAGAACCCACATCAGGAGTACTTGCTTTCATTTGTCCTATCGGATCACATCTTTTTTAATACATTCGATAGTGCGGCAGTTCCCAGTATCTTCAGCGCGTGCGACGCTGAGGTACACCACCCCAACAAGCACCGGCATACGTAGAAGTTCACAAGAAATCCACATGTGTTCATTGCAGGGACACTGCAGCCTGGTCCAAGTGGTAATGCTGCGCCACAGCATTCCCACGCCTCCTCCTTTGCGGGATCCCACCGTTCTGTTGTAGCCCTCTCAATGCTATTCAGCGTTTGGAGGTGGCTCCTCAAGGTCTCGGAGATGTGTTTCGGCTACAGCAAATAAGGTGAAGTCTTCTGCCTGGATAGTCTGAAAGAGTTCCTCCCATTTTGACATCCTTCTCGCACCATGTAGGTTGAGGTAGCCTACATTGACTCCAGGTGTATGCTTGCGTCTTCTGGGAGGGCGCCTACGCCTCATTCGCGTACCCTCATGGACATCACGAGGTGATGGCGCACCAGCTCCTTTACAGACCCAGACCCCCCAAATACATTGTATTTGGGGGGTCTGGGATGTTACATGGGAAAGTTGGAGTCTGCGCCACTAAACTGCGCAAAGCGCCACCTGCTTCCTGTAGCAGGTGTCAAGGCGACTTTCTGTTTACCTTTTTGGCTGCAAGGCGTGCGTGAAACGTCCAAGCTTCAGTGCTGTTCTACATGAGATTTATGTGGATAAGTAAGTGGCGAACACATTTAGCACCATCCGGAACATCGAGTGTCAATATTTGATGCGCGACACTTCGCCTACTGCATGGTAGTCAGAAGGTGAGTAAAACGCCGCTGCATCATGCACGAACTTGCGGGATCAACGTGCTAAGGCGAATATCCATTGCTTTCACGGCTACCGCAGTCCTTGAATTTTATGAATGACGCTTGGCTGCTTTCACGTTGCATTAGTGACCAAGGCCTGCGTTTTCAATGCGGAAGAATGTGAGCTGCCAAAACACGGACTTTAAATAGCCAGACGACGTACCTTTTTTGTTCTTTGACGCATGTCCCCCCATATCGATCGGTTCCTGCAAACTACCGCAAATTTATCACTGCATTTTAAAACGATATCGCATGCGTTCGCGTGCAGGATCACCCATTGCCTTTGCTTTTTTGGTTTTGCTTTTTTGCACAGAAATAAGAGCGGCCTGTGGTTGCATAAACTGCAGCAAAAGCGAGAGTTGGGGTAGTTGCATTGGATTCATTTTGAAAGAGCGCAAATATTAAACACATGAAAGACAGTGCTCATGTTGGTCAGCTTCTTCCGTCTTTACTCTGTCTTAATATGACGTTACAACCATGAACTGCCTAGTTGACTTGTTTTCTGCACCGAACAAAGCCATAAGACTTTTGCCACTGTGACCTCCCTCCGGCTGCTGTCGCTACTGTACTGGCCTCAGCCAGTACAGTAACCCATAAGCAAGCGAGCTTATGTTTTCGCCACTCTTAACACAGTTGTACTGTTGAGACTCTACGGATAGCAGACGCAGCATCTCGAGCAGACTTGAACGCGGTGGTTCGAATAACAGATGCACGTTGGGTTTTCTTTATCTTGGAGGTTCATAAATTAGCGCGCACGCATGCGCAACTAAGCAGGTGGAAAATACGGCGGCATGCTTGTTTATTCGCAATGACACTATATAGAAACCAATCAGTTTCTTGGACCAAAAAATTGTGGGCAATGATTTCAGTGAAATATTCGACCTCTTTCAGTATTATTGCAAGAAAATTTTTTCTGTCTTCAGAAGCAGTTTAATGTAGCCATAGTGGGTATAACCTAGGTTGATTAAAAAAGCCATCAATACAATACTGCATGAATTAGTGGAGACAGGCGCTAATGCCAAATAACATCCAAGGAGATGTTATTTGTTGCAATTATCATACAAGTGTGAAGTGGTCAAAAGACAACTTGCTGCGACCAGTAATTGCTACTGATAACATCTACACTTTCCTTGCAATTACTTCACGTGTTCATTATTATTGTATCTAACAAACAAAAATAGTTCTTAAAATACATTTTTCTTTGATAGCGCATGGATTGTTCTGATCTGCTCTTGGTTACTAGAAAAGGAAAGGTGTCTTTTATCCACTTCACTGGCATGCACCTTTCTGTTACGATATGCATTTTAGTGAAAGCAAAACAGCAAGTCGGCACCCATTCTTGACATTTTTTCTTTAGTTTAACAACATATACAATAGCGTCACACGCCAGGATAGTTGCTAGTAATTGTGTCAAAACAGCATGGAGGTCGATGACCAAGTAGTTTTTAAGAATAAGGAGCATAAACGTAAAAAGTGTGCTGTAGCGGCAGCAGCTGGAGGGAGGCCGCAGTGGCGAAAGTCTTGTGGTTTGTGCGATGCAGGGACGCTGCAGACGGACGGAGAGCCAGTAAAAAAATGTGCAAGTCGGAGTGTCACATTACTTGCTACACCTGAATGCAAATAGATGGCAACATCAAAGTCAAAGTGCCAAGTTGCCACACTAACCTTTTCTTCCATTCATTCATGCCGAAAAGAGCATTTAAATAAGTGAGGCATAAACACGCAAAGGCTCATGGGAGGCGCTGCCTGCATCGGCTTCCAGTTCAAGATATCTGTGGCACCCCGTTTCGCAGGCGGCGTTTTTTTGGAGCTGTAGATACGTCTTTTCTTTTGATTGGGCTGCAAGCCCAATCTCACCCAATTGCTCACTCAATCATGATTGATTGTGCTGCTGTTGGTTGCTCGAGTTCGAGCACCAAAGAGAAAAAAGATGTTTAGATTCCCTCGGAATGAAGATAAAATATCAAAGTGGGCTTTGTGGTAATAAGGACAGCCACAGTGGGTGGTATAGCCTTTGGATGCTTAACATCAGGTGGGTGATATTTGTCCCAAATTCTGCATCGATGGTTTTGTGTGTCTGACCCATTTGGTATTTACGTACAGGTGTTCCCAGCAAAAATTCACAGTAGGTTGACTACGTGCCGTCAACATTTTGGCATGACAAAATAGGAACTGAGGCATCAAGACGGAAGCACGAAAGACATTTGAATGTGTAGTTTTTCATCACCACAACCACAATCACAATATACGCATATACTACAAGCACATGGCGTTTACGCTAAAACGCACGGCTGCCACGTAACCTGCAGCCAGCTCTGATCCTGATACGAAAAAATGCGTGACACAGCAGCCGCACGACATCAGGCCAGCAGTGACACTGCGGAATCTATAGACACAGCATTTGTCAATGACATCAACTGCAGCGATGTATATGCAATCAGTCAGTGGTTCTGACGGCGACGACTTCGTACCAGTAGGAGAAAATGATGTCAGTAACGTTTTGTAGAGAATAAAATACTATTCTACTTATAGCTAAGCTATGCAATATGTTGCTGGTAGTTTCAAGTGTTTTTCCAAGCATTTACTTTAGTAGTCAGTTTATTCATACCTTATCCAGTGCACATTAAGCAGAACAGGTAACTACGCGTAACAAGCACGTCGCCTGACTACGAAGTGAGTGTCGTCTTGGCCAGCTTGTTTACCGACACGATGCAATGCGTAAACGCTAAACAAGCTCAACTTTGCAAAAAAAAAAAAAGTTGCCGCCAGCATATTTAGCTTTTTAAAGCTCTGTGAGTGCTGTATTATAGTCGAGGACATCTCGAACGAACGATTGAACAGTATACCAGGCCGTTGCCGTTGAACGCGTAGTTTCAGTAATAATGGGGGCACTCGCTTGCTGGATTTCGGGCCGACCGGTCGGGCGCTCGCGCGCTCTGCGCGCTTGCGATCTCCGGCGTCAGCGTGGCTCTGGCCGACTGGGCTCGCCCTACGTCACCTCCTGCCGCCGACGACCTTCCACCTCCGACGACAGTGCAGCTCTGACTTACTGGACTTGCTCTACGCCATCCACCGACGCCGAAAGGAGCTCTCGCAGGTGCGCCCCGTCCTCGGACTCCAGTGACCGTGCTTCATCTTTCCTATCTCTTCTGTCGCCTCATCTTGTCGTCGCTCGCTTTGGCTCACCACCTCACGTCTCTTCTTCTCTTCTCCTTCTTCGGCTTTCCTACATCTTTACTCCTATCCTTTTTTTATCCCTCCTCACCCCCATCCCTCGTGAGCTACTGTGGCGGTGTCGCTCACTGAAGCAGACAATAACGGGGCTCACTTTTCTCTTCTTTTCTCTTTTTAAGAATCATTCTCTCAGTAATAATAGATACCCCTTTCACACAATGAACATTGAAACGAGCTGCGTTGCAACCACGAATCCAAAAAAAAAAAGAAGCTGAGCACCTCCAAAGATGGAAACACGTAAAAGTAAGCACGTTAGTGGACACCCTGCATTAATATACTAGTGTAAAATAGTTGAAAGACGTGAAAGCCAAGTCCACACCGCTTATATTCCGAAGAAACGCAGAATTGTGATAGCATGTACAGTTTGCTGTTTGCCACTTGAAAATATTTCACGACAGCAGATTCTTTCTTTTCGTGGTCAGTCATAGGTGCGGCTATGCTAACGTGCTCTAGAAATTTACAGCATACACGTTGGGTTGCTATGAAGAAAAAGAGCACATTGATACCCAAGGAGGGATGCAGCAGACGGACGGAGAGCCATTAAATTGGAAGCCAGTGCAGACCGCGTGCATCCCGTGATCCTTTGCGAGTTTACACCTCGCCTATAGAACCACCTTTTCCGCTCAGTTGCTAACATGTCAAACCATTAATCTTTTCAATTGATCTTGCATAACATTCTATAATATAATGTATTAACCACTCTCCTCTGTACCATGTTTGGCATTGCGAGCATAACTTAAATAAACTATTTGTGTTGAGGCATTTTGGTGTTACAATGAAATGAAATTGCATGCTTGCACTTGTTTGGAGGGGCATATAAAGAAAATAATTGAGCAAAGTTCAACTAGAGTGATTTGTTTCAAGCAAGAAAATTTTTATGTTGAACATCTGCTACGTCCCCAGTTGTGAGTTTCTAAGTACGCTTAGCTGTACCACGTGCTTTTTGGGGCCAAAGGAAAGAAACGGCGGTCATGCGTATGGTAAGATCATATTCTTCTATTTGTATTTCCACAGTTTGACAAGCGCTCCACTTCACTTCACTTCACTTTCACTTTATTACCTTACCTAAGACCCCGGTGAGGGGGTATTACATAAGGGGTGGGTTAACAAATGGAGGTTACAGAAAGTGATCTTCTGACAAACAATATGTATTTATGTTTTGCGCAAACGTTGATGAACACGTGATGGCTGCAATGTCACGGGGGAAGGCCATTCCAGTCCACTGCTGTGCGAAGAAAAAATGAGGCAGCAAAAGTAGTAGTGCGAGTGCGTGCGCGTGTGATTGAATAAGGGTGGGTTGTTCGGTGAGATATGCGCGTTGGTGGGAGGATGTAAGGTGCTTGATTGAGGGAACTGTGAAAGAACTTGTGAAACAAACAGAGGCTGGCGATGCGGCGACACACAGAAAGATTAGCAATATCAATGTCACGTTTTAGGGATGATATGCTTATGTCGTATGAATATAAAGAGTGAATGAACCTAGTGGCACGATTTTGTACAGATTCTATTTCGTTTATTAGGTATATCTGGTGCGGGCTCCAGATGGGCGCTGCATATTCTAGTTTAGGTCTGATGAGCGATTTGTAAGCCAGAAGTTTTATGTCTAGTGGTGCGTGACGCAAATGACGCTTTAGGAAACCGAGGGATCTGTTCGCGGATGATATGATGTTGTTGATGTGTGTGTTCCCGGAGAGGTCAGATGTTAAGGTGCCGCCTAGGTATTTATATGACTGGACTTGTTCGATGGCGGAATTAGAGATTAGTTATGAGAATGATAAAGGATTACGCTGGCGTTTAAATGAGACGAGGTTTCATTTAGAGGGGTTAAGCTTCATCAACCAAAGATCACACCACTGTTGCACGAGATCCAGATCCTGTTGGAGTGTAGGTTGATCAGAAATGTTAGTAACTGTGCGATAGATGACCCAGTCGTCGGCAAATAAACGGATATGGGAAGATACATGAACAGGAAGATCATTAATATATATTAGGAACAAGAGGGGTGCGAGTACAGATCCTTGGGGGGACGCCGGTTGTTACTGGGAGGGAGCTAGAACGGGTATTTTTAATGAAGACGAACTGAGAGCGGTTAGTAAGAAATTGTGTGATCCATGCAAGAATGTTGGCGTGCAGGTTCAGCTGGGAAAGTTTTAACAGTAGACGTTTGTGCGGTACCTTATCAAAGGCTTTTGCGAAGTCGAGAAAGATTGCACTGGTCTGAAAGTGACGGTCGAGAGAAGAGTGTATATCATGAATAAATATAGCAAGTTGGGTTTCACAGGATACTGATTTACAATATCCGTGCTGGGAAGAATGAAAAAAATTGTTGGTGTCAAGAAAGTTCATGATGTGTGAATATATGACATGTTCCATGATTTTGCAGGGGACGCTTGTTAGAAAGATGGGTCGATAATTTAGAGGGGACTGTCTGTTACCTGATTTGTGGACTGGAATGACCTTTCCCTCCTTCCAGTCGTCTGGCAAAATTCCTGTTTCGAGTGACAATGAGAACATCATCGAAAAGTACACTGCAATAATTTCTTTAGTATTTTTAACAATTTAGAGTTAATATTGTCTACGCCAGCTAATGATGAAAGTTTTAATTTGTCAATGAGTGATGAAATGCCACTAACGGATAACACAACAGGGGCCATCACTGGTAATGTCGTAGTAGGTGGCGTAGGAAACAGTACGTTGGCTTCTTTAGTGAATACTGATGAGAACGCGGCGTTAAAGATATTGGCACAATGATTGATGATTGATATGTGGGGTTTAACGTCCCAAAACCACTACATGATTATGAGAGACGCCGTAGTGGAGGGCTCCGGAAATTTAGACCACCTGGGGTTCTTTAACGTGCACCCAAATCTGAGCACACGAGCCTACAACATTTCCGCCTCCATCGGAAATGCAGCCGCCGCAGATATTGGCACAAACAGCGTCGCTTACGTCTTCATTTTTATCGTTTGTAAGCGTAATGTCTCGTGTTAGTTGCGGGTTTATGATTTCGCAGAATTATCTAGGGTTAGATTTCAAAATTTTACATAAATCATTGTGATAGAATGTCTGTTTCGCTTTTCTAATTTCAGCATAATAAGCATCTTCCGCAGCATAGTACTTGCCCCATGCGCACGCATTACCATTAAACTTCGCAGCTCTGAAGAGGCGCTTTTTTTAATTTCAAGTGTTTTCAAACTTTTGGAAAACCATGGTTTATTTTTATTGGCAGTAAAGCTCACTGTGGGGATAAATTTATTAGTCAAGTCAGTTATCTTGTCCTTAAGCATTAGCCAGCTGTCATTGAGAGAACAGGAACCGAGATTGAGTTCGAAGTATGGTAGGAAATCTCGTAATTAACGATTAATTAATTCATATTTACCCTTATACAAGTGAATCGTTTTGCGGAAAATGGGGCGTATTTTTGGGGTGAAGTTAAATATGGTATGAATGACTTTGTGATCGCTGATTTCACGTAAGTATGCAACAGATTTTAAGCTTTCGGGGCTATTTGTTAGTACCAGGTCTAAAATGTTTGAGGATTCACTAGTGACGCGCGTTGGTTCGGTTACCTGTTGGATGAGGTTAAAGTTGAGGCAAACATCAACGAATTCTCTTGCTTCAGGATTTCCCGAGGTTGGTGAAACCTGATTGAGCCAAATAATGAAGGGAAAGTTAAAATCTCCATAAACCAGAATACGTGCTTTAGGGTGTTTATTAGTTATCTGGGATAAGATTTCGTTAAGTTTGCGGGGGTAGTCTGGGTCAGTTCGAGGGGGCCTACAGCATACGCCAAGTATTATTACTTCGGGAGGGGCACGGCATATTACCCATAATGATTCTAGTTGTGAGGATGTGTTGATTAGAGAGCATGATAGTTCTTTTTAGTGGCGATGAGTACGCCTCCGCCACGTGCATTTTTACGATCGTGACGAAAGACGTTAAAGGTTGACAAGTCGGCCAGTACCTCTGTATCTGAAATGTCGTCACTGAGCCATGTTTCTGTTAGTATCAGTACACTACTGCCGGATGAGTGTACTAGATTATACAGGGGCACGCGCTTGGGAAGAAGACTACGTATGTTAGTATAAAGTACAGAAAATGACACGTTTGCTCTTGCGTTTGTACGGGGCGGATGGCGTGCTAGCTGACGGCGACATGATCCCTACGATACGGCTCTGACAATTCCTGCTGCATTGTCAAAGATATATCGCTGCGCTCCGATGTGCAGGGTTTTGAAGCGTAATGAAAATGGTACGGACTTGCTTCTGGCAAAGGTTACAAGCTGTTTTCGTGCAGTTCGAGCTGGACGCGTGAAATCTTCGCCAATGCTGAAATTAGTGCTTTTTAGTTTTGGGCCGCTCGAAAGGATGATTCTTTAGTTTTGAAGGATGAAAGGTTAACAATAATGGGTCGTTTCCGGTTCGTGTTGTAACACCCTAGACAATGTGCACGCTCTATATCTTTAGTCTCGACTGTAAGACCAAAGCTTTCGAGGCAGTGGTAAATGATTATTTGTTCCGATTGAGCGTATGTTTCCTTCGGGTTGGTGTCGGGAAACCCGTAAAATATTAGGTTGCTGCGTCGGGAACAGTTTTCGAGGTCGTCAAGGCGCTGTTCAATGTCACACATACGATGGGTTAGTTGACCGGTCTTAGAATTAAGGGCTTCGACTTCTGTTCGGGAGCTAGAAGACTTTGGTAATGCTTTTCTAAGTCTGCGAGACGGGTGCTTAGATTAGTGATAGAGTTGTTTGCACTTGTTAGCTGGGTTTTGAGGCTCTGCATCTCGGTTATCAAAATGGCCTGGCCGGCAGACAACTTTCTCAGTTCTTCGAGGACGATTTTGTCAGGACCGGGGTTTGTCTCTACATCCCCCGACAGCAGTAGCAAGGCGCGTATGACATCAATACATTCAGAAACAAGTAAAAGGCAGCACTGTGGGCTTGGCAGCTGCACCAAAAAGTAATCACTCGATTTTTTAGTGAGTGCATGATACGAGCTACTAAACTGCACGATCAGGATGAACGGATTAGCGGTCTGTGAATTGGCACAGCCGCGAAGCCCACAATGCGCGGTGGACGCTGGTTGCTGCTTTATAGGCTGCGCATAGGATGTTGTCGACGGCGATAGGGCAGCTAGATTCCTTTCGATGATCCACAGCGGGACTGGGGGCGCTGCTGAAGGTCCTGCAGCATGGGTGACAGGCAGGAGGAAAACGCAAGGTTCACTTCCGTTGCCAGCAGGCCCGAAGTTTCCCGGAGTGGCAGACGAGGCTGTCAGAAAGGCAGACACGAGCAGGTCGGTGATTATGCGGGCAAAAATCTGCATGATCAGGATGAATGGATTAGCGGTCTCTGAATTGGCACAGCCGCGAAGCCCACAGTGCGCAGTGGACGCTGGTTGCTGCTTTATAGGCTGCGCATAGGATGTTGTCGACGGCGATAGGGCAGCTAGATTCATTTCGATGATCCACAGCGGGACTGGGGGCGCTGCTGAAGGTCCTGCAGCATGGGTGACAGGCAGGAGGAAAACGCAAGGTTCACTTCCGTTGCCAGCAGGCCCGAAGTTTCCCGGAGTGGCAGACGAGGCTGTCAGAAAGGAAGACACGAGCAGGTCGGTGATGATGCGGGCAAAAACCTGCATGATCAGGATGAACGGATTAGCGGTCTCTGAATTGGCACAGCCGCGAAGCCCACCATCGGCTCTCTCATCGGCTCTCTGCAGTGCCACCGATTCACCAAGTTTTAATTGGTTGTAAATAAAGTACATAAACACTGGGGATACACCTTTTATTCGTACTTTTCCTTCGTTGTTTTCCGCTCCTCTAAATGCGGCTTGCACAGATCATGTCTTGGAGCTGTCTGCTTCTTCAGTTGGTCATACTTGGATCTTCAGCAAAGGTGAACTTTGCTCTGAAGATCACGGCGCTGATTGAGTACACAGTTTCCGCAGTTCGTCCTTTGGCCACATCCCTTGAAGGCCTTGCATAACATGAGCATTGTGAATGTGTGGCCTCGACTGCCCTCTCTGAACACGCGAAATCTACAGACCACCAAATAGATTTGTAAAACTCGTGTGTTCTGGACGAAGAAAAAACTTGCATCTTCCCACGAGGGGGGAGGGGGAGGACACGGAATGGTGGGGGTATCACGTGAATGTTGCATAATTAGGTAAGGTTTTGGAATGCTTAACTGTCATTTTGTCTTTATTATTCATATTTATTGAATCAAAAAGAGGGTTGTTTAGTTACACAATCTCCAAAAACCACAATTAAAACTTTAACTGAAGTTACCAAAGTGCTTTACATTACTTTCGTTTTCTGCAGATTATTTTAAGACCCACCTTTCTGCTCTCCTTGTCTAACTCCATAACCAGAAGTTGCAATTCGTTCCTCAGTTACTCCGCAATGCAATGTCATCGGCGAAGCGCAGGTCACTAAGGTACTCTCTACTAACTCTTACCTCTAACTGTTCTCAATCTAGGCTTCTGAAAACCTCCTGTAAGCACGCGGGAAATAGCATTGGGGAGATTGTGTCCCCTTGTCTGTACACATCCTTCTTGATTGGTATTCTGTTGCTTTCTTTATGAACCACTATGGTAGCAGTTGATCCCCTGTATATTTCTTCCAGGATGTTTATATATGATTCATCGACGCCCTGATTCCTCAGTGCCTGCACGACTGCTGATATTTCTACTGAATGAAACGACTTCTCGTAATCAATGAAGGCTTTGCATAGTGGTGAAGAGAGCAGCACTTCGAGATTGTCATAGTGCACTTCAAGCTGTAAAAGAGTATGTCTACTTAGGGCAGGTAATAAGCGCGCAGCCGTACCACGAGATTGAAGTCACTAGAAGAATAAGAATGGGGTAGAGCACATTTGGCAAGACTTTCAAATTATGACAGGTAGATTGCCACTATCCCTCAAGAGGAAGGTATATAACAGCTCTATTCTGCCGGTACTAAGCTACGGAGCAGAAACATGGAGACTTACAAAGAGGGTTCAGCTTAAATTGAGGACGACGCAGCGAGCAATGGAAAGGAAAATGGTAGGTGGAACCTTAAGAGACAAGAAGAGAGCAGAGTAGATCAGGGAAGAAACCGGGGCTAAGAATATCGTAGTTGAAATCAAGAAGAGGAAATGGACATGGGCCGGGCATGTAGCGCGTAGGCAGGATAATTGCTGGTCATTAAGGGTAACTGACTGGATTCCCAGAGAAGGCAAGTGGGTTAGGGGGAGACAGAAACTTAGGTGGGCAGATGAGAATTAGAAGTTCGCGGGTATAAATTGGCAGCAGCAAGCACAGGACCGAGTTAACTGGCGGAACATGGGAGAGGCCTTTGTCCTGCAGTGGACGTAGTCAGACTGATGATATGATGATGACCCAAGTGCCATCCTTGAAACGCGAGCAATATGTGTGTAGCTGAGGACAATTGCTGTTGCATCCCCAATAATAATCACAATAACTACAATAAGAAAATACTATTATTAAGAATAATAAAAGACGTAGGCAGCCCGGAAAGCTTTTGCTGATACCCCCCCCCCCTCCTCGACGCATTTACTCGAGTTCCCCCCGTTGGGAAGATGCGGGTGGCT
The DNA here is from genome assembly GCF_043290135.1 of Rhipicephalus microplus. Classification (NCBI taxonomy): domain Eukaryota; kingdom Metazoa; phylum Arthropoda; class Arachnida; order Ixodida; family Ixodidae; genus Rhipicephalus; species Rhipicephalus microplus. The sequence goes on along the minus strand of NW_027464743.1, from coordinate 145,591 downwards.
TTTTTTCTCACACACCTTCTAGCAGCTACCTCGCGCGAAGACTATATCCACTCCCTCATCCAAAACTTAATAGGCCACATACCCTTATGCTCAGATTACTGGAGACCGACACGTACCCTAACCTGAGATCCTTTCACGCTATTTATCCTGACGTGTTCCCCAATGACGCTTGCCCCGCATGTGCGGTGCACCCACGTTCGCGCACATGCTCTGGGAGTGCAAGGCAATGTACACTAACCCCGACACTACATCGGTCAGGCGGGAGGCGGCCCTACGCAGCTTCCACCTGGCCAACCAACTTTGGGCCGTTCAGCAAGCCCGCGGAGCGGCCGATAGGCTTGGCCTAATGGTCCCGACGTGGGAGTCGCCCACTGCGCTCTACCACGTGCCTTGCAGGACCACAATAAAGTTTCGCAACCAACCAACCTTCTAGCAGCTCACTGTAGTTGCAGCTAAGAGAGAGGCTTTTTAAGGTTTGATCAATAGTAATGCTTATTTTTGTGAGGGTCGCACAAAACTTCTGTCAATATTCAAAACCTGTCCAGGTTTTTCAGAAATTTCCCGACTTTTCCAGAAGAGTTCAAGTTCCTTGACTTTTCCAGGTTGGTAGACACCCTGTGTGTCATCCCTTTTTGTGCATGTTCGTTCTGTAACCTGGTGTGCGCTGCTATACGCTTTAATGATGCGAGCTAACAAAAACCAAAATCACTCCAAAACTTAGAAGTACTTGTTGGTAGTCTAGTTGGTACGTCATTTAAGGGAAACTTCTAGATGCCTAAAACACCACAAGAATGAAAAAGCACACCCTGTGCTTTTTTTTTCGCTTGTGGTGTCTTAGGTGTCCAGAGTTGTCCCTCATGCGAAAACTGCCGAACTTGTAGAGCAACATGACCCGCCGCAGTGGTCTAGTGGCTAAGGCACTTGGATGCTGACCCGCAGGTCCAGGATCGAATCCCGACTGCGGCAACTGCATTTTCGATGGAGGCGAATGCTGTAAGCCCGTGTGCTCAGATTTGGGTGCACGTCAAAGATTCCCAGGTGGTCGCAATTTCTGGAGCCCTTCACTACGGCATCTCTCATAATCATATGGTGGTTTCGGGACGTTAAACCCCACAAATCAATCAATCAATCAACTCACTTTTTAAACCTGTTTGCCACGTGCCAGATTTTTTAATGCATGCTGTAATTATTATATGTTGTTATAATTTTCCAGAATGTTAAGGTGTACTAGTGCAGAAATATTAGCAACTATATTGGACCTATTAATTTATTTATTCACAAAACCTCCACAGGCTCTATCAGTAGAATAGTGTGAGGGGGGTATAAACAGTGCATATTCACTATAATTAAAATGCCAAAACATGATTATACTCGTTATATGACATAAAAATAACGTTCTATAATTGTTAGCGAAAGCAGGCATGACATGCAACTAGTAAACAAAATGCTGGAAAACTCATTGGTAAGCGTGCAACAGATAATTATAACAAATAATATAATATACAGCGAAGACCAATATACATGGTTTAGTGGAAGGACTTCATATGTAGACCCCCCCTGCAGTAATGCCGCGAGGGCGTTGCAGAAATTCTGTAAGTAGATAAATGAAAACACAAATATGTAGAAGCCCCGCCTCCATAGCATGTGCTCCAACATAAAGATAAGTTGCTGCTGAGTATATAACAGCCAAATTGCAATATTACCCCTCAATACTTGTGTGATCGCAGTGTATATACTTTTTAACTGCAATAGTGAGGAAGAAACCTACCACTGGAAAAGTTGGTGCCACGATCATTGTGGAAAAGAAGTTACATGAGCGCACAAAACTCTCTTGCATAAGCAATCTTTTACAGAGTTTAAAGAAAGGCTTTTTTATGAGAAGACATTTTTTCATAGGTACACGGCACCAAGAACCTCTATTTAGTGTTTGTTTTTCCAAACATGCTACCAAAAGCATGAGAATAGCTTTGACAAAGAGAAACAGGCTAGGCAAAATTACATATCTTGGCCTATAAAGTCTGTTCCCTCTACAATAATTGTAGCTGTTACTTTTGCATGCATCCAGGTCTCTTTGGTTACCGGCGCAATGCCACGTTTCTTGAGACCATGCATGTGATGTGCCCTGCATCTTTATGTAATATACCCGATGCATTCGACCTGCTTAGAGATTTCACAAGGAAAGCCTTCAAAGGGTTCTTTACGTCTTCTACAAGATATGAAAATTTTCATAAGCCAAGGTAATGGAATAATAACTATTTACTAATTTATTCATAAGTTAAGTTCCTAACTAGTGGTACCCACTGGTTTTGCAGCTACTCTTTTATGGTCATGAAAGAAATCGACAAACCGTGTTTTAAAAAAAAAGAGATAGCTCTCAGTCTTATGTCTGAGGGTGAATCTCTTTTTCAAAAGAAGGCTGTGTGGCAGGAGTATGAGTGAAGGTTGGATTGTGAAATTTTACACTGGCTACAAATGTAAGTCGACAAACTGACTGAAGGGTCAACTTGTCCAGACAGACCAACTGAGTAATATTTAGGGGAGTATAAGTCTAAGTGAGCCTTTTGAAGGTTGAGGTGCACTGCAATAGGATGGAAAGGTGGGCTTGTTGGTAATTCATGATTGTTCAACGAACTGGGAGCGCGGGGTAAACACAGACACAAAAGCAAAGAGGAGGCACACAACACGAGTGCTCAACTATCAACTGATTTATTCTCACGTTTGAAAGACATATAGGTATACAATGATGCGCATGCCAACAGGAATAAGATGATGGTGTGAGCAGCAAGCATGGCGTTCATTCGCAGCTCTTGTCTACGAATTATCTATATAGTTACACTCACAGTCAAATAGTGGTAATGAGGGATGGCTGATACATTGATTCTTATTTCTAGAAACGTGATATGCTTCAAAAATTTTACGTGTTGTTTGAAGCGGATGCCGGAAAAGTACACTTGTTTTTTCAAACAATGGTTGACACTTGCAGGAATTGCAATGCGAAGCTAAAGCCGAAAAAGGACTACCTTTCAAGGAGGTCAAATGCTCCCTGAGGCGTATTTCAAAGATTGACCGGTTTGGCCGATGTACATGCGACCGCACGTAAGCGGTATGCTATATGTATCCGGCAAGGCTATTTGCATCACGACTGCGCTTCGGACATGCGCAGATACTCACGGTGCACTATTGTGCGCCTATATAATCAGTGACTGAATAAACCGATACCACTTCTTGTTCTGGCCATCATGCTGTATCGTCGTCCTTGCTAGTTACATGGTGTCAGAAGTGGCCACCGCGGACCGAAGCACGGCAGCAACGGCACGGAATCGCTATGGATCTACTGAAGCCGCTGGAGTCTTTGCGCATATCGGGCAACTTGTCTGAAAATTGGAAGCGCTTCAAGCAAAGGTTCGAGCTTTTTCTGCAAGCAACGGCAGCCGTGAATTCCCCGAGAAGTGACTCCTCGAAAGTGGCGCTCTTGCTGAGCTTCGCGGGAGACGAAGTGCTCGACATCTTCAACAACTTTCAGTACGGGCCCGGAGAAAGCAAGGAATCTTACGACACGGTCGTGCGGAAGTTCGACGCCTACTTCTCCGAAGTGAGCAATGAAATTCACGAAAGATAAGTTTTTCGTACACGAAGCCAGGCGGAGAAAGAACCTTTTGAGAAGTTTGTGCGGTACTTAAAGAAGCAGGCGACACAGTGCAACTTTGGGGATCAGCACGATTCACTGATTAGAGACCAAATTGTGTTTGGTACGAACGACCCAAAGCTGCGTGAAAGAATGCTTGCCGAGAGAGGCCTGACGCTACTAAAAGCCGAGGAAATGTGTAAAGCAGCAGAAGCAGCCGCACTAAGGAGCCCAGTTTGGAATAGGACAGAAGATAGCATTGACGCAGTTTCAAGTGGCGAAACGGTGACGAAAAAACGGCAGCAGCGGAAAAAAAACAGAGTCGCGATATTCAAGATATTTGCTGCAGGAAGTGCAACCGCAAACGTAAACCTAAGCAACGCCCCGCGTATGGTAAATTATGTCATTCTTGCCTCAAATACAACCACTTTGCAAGTTGCTGCCAGAAGTCTACCGCTGTTAGCGAGGTAGCTAATCTCGTTGGGAATGACTTTCAGATTCTCGAAATCGGCTCCTAAAATTGTCGCAAGAAAGACTGGACAATCAAGGCTCGAGTAAATGGCAGAGAAGTGACGTTCAAAGTGGACACCGGTTCGCAGGCAAGCTTACTTCCATTTATAACGTACCGTAAGCTTGGATCCAAAGAAGCGTTGCAACCTACCGGGTCAGTGTTGCGCGCCAACAACGGGGGCGTTATTTCAAGCCATGGAACAACGTCACAGAAAGCGTCTGTCGGAACCACCGAGATAAGCGTGAAAATCTTCATCGTAAAGAATGGGCGCCAAGCCATCCTTGGGCTCGATGCCAGTGAAGCGCTTGGATTGGTTCGACGTACGGTGGACGCTGTCAATGCCTCGTCTGAGTATGAACTTTTGAAAGATTTCAGGCACCTGTTCCAAGGACTCGGCTGCTTGAAAACGCAGTACAGAATGTTCCTGGATCCAGATGTGGTTCCGGTCGTTCAGCCTGCTCGCCGGGTTCCACTTGCACTTCAGGAACTTCTGAAGAAGGAACTACAGCGAATGATCTGGGGGGGCATCATCGTCAAAGAAAATGAGCCAACCGACTGGGTAAGCCCTCTGGTACTGGTAAAAAAAAAGACGGTGCTCTAAGGGTTTGCATGGACCCCAGAAGAGTGAACAAGTATATCAAGAGGCAGCATTTCCCTTTACCCAGACGCGAGGACTTGGAAGCACGGCTATCCGGTGCTACTTATTTTAGCTGTTTGGATGCAAACGCTGGCTTTCATCAGGTGCCCTTAGACAAGACATCAAAAATCTGTACGTTCTCGTCGCCTTTTGACAGATACCGTTTTCTAAGGCTACCCTTTGGCATCTCATCCGCACCCGAGGTGTTTCAGCAGGCACTTTGTCAGATATTTGATGGTCTGCCAGGCGTGCTCATATATATAGATGATATCCTGGTCTGGGGCTCAACGAAGGAAGAGCATGATGAGCGCCTGGTTGCAGTCCTCAAAACTGCTGAAACGGCTGGATTAACGTTTAATCTGCACAAGTGCAAGTTTGGCGTAAAAGAGCTACGGTTTCTGGGTGATATTATAAGTGCGAACGGCATATCCCCAAATCCAGGGCTCGTAAAAAGTTTGGTTCAAATGCCAGTGCCAACATGCAAGGCCGATGTTCAACGTATGCTGGGTGTGTTGAACTACTTTGGAAAGTTCGTGCCGCAGCTATCTGAAAGAACGGCCCTGTTAAGAACTCTTATCAAGGCCAGTTCTGAGTTTGAGTGGACAGATAACCACGCCAAAGAATCGAAAAGCCTCACGCAAATTCTGTCCACCGCTCCCGTGCTCGCAATATTTGACCCACGACGGGAAACAAGGTTATCTTGCGATGCATCGAAGGACGGCGTCGGTGCCGCCCTTCTGCAACGTCACAATAACGAGTGGCGGCCCGTAGTTTACACATCTCGAGCACTGACTAAGGCAGAAAAACTGTACGCACAGATAGAAAAGGAGGCCATAGGAATTTGCTTTGGATGCGAAAAATTTCACCAGTTCGTCTACGGCCAGAAAGTCACAATCGAAACGGTCCACAAGCCACTCTTGTCAATTGCTCAAAAGGAAATTAGCGACATGCCACCTCGCCTTCAACGGTTCTTTTTGAGGTTGTTCAAGTATGATTTTGTTTTGCAGTATATTCCTGGGAAGCACCTTGTTCTTGCTGACATGTTGTCCCGGTCAACTGCTGACAACCAAGGCGACGCTGGTGCTACTACCGACGTGGAAGTTCACGCAATCCAGCTTCTAGGTTACCGTGTCACAGAAGCAACGCAGAAAGAACTGCAAGCGGCAACGGCTCGTGACCGCTACCTACAGTCGGTGATCGCAAGTTTGTCGGTGGGGCTTCCAGTACAAGGTGAACTAAAGCCTTTTGAGCAAGAGCTCTCATTTGTCAACGCAATACTTTTAAAGGCGTCGAAGGTTGTTATTCCGAAAAGCATGCGAAAAACTATGCTTGAAAAACTCCATGCAGGTCACCTCGGCATGCAAAAATGCAAAGAAAGGGCCAGACGCCTTGTGTTTTGGCCGGGGCTTAACGCTGAGATTGCTTCCATGGTGCAACTTTGTCCTACATGCCGCAAGTATGCTTACAAACAGCCCAAGGAACCGCTTCAAATGCGGCCCGTGCCAGGTTGTGCATGGCATAGAGTTGGAGATATTTTTTCGTTTGCGGGAGACTCGTACATCGTTGTCTTTGACGCCTTATCAAACTTTCCGGAAGTTCAGAAACTACCTGACATGTCGGCGCGATCAACCATCGCAGCACTGAGCGCTATTTTTGCCAGATTTGGCTTGCCCGTCGAAGTATGCACTGATAACGGCCCACAATTTTCCAGCCATGAATTTTTTTGTTTTCAAGGAGATACGATTTCACGCACGTCACTTCAAGCCCTCATTATCCGCAGTGAAACGGGCTTGCGGAAAAAGGTGTGCAGGTTGTGAAGCGCATCTTAAAAAAAAAACTGCAGATTCGGGCAACGACTTCTGGCTGGGCCTGCTGGCCTACCGCTCTACCCCACTGGAGGACGGGCGATTCCCTGGTGAACTACTGCAAGAAAGGCGCCTTCGCGCCAACCTCCCGGACTTCAGTACGGTGACCGCAACCGACGTCAAAAAGCACAGCCAGGCCCAAGGGTGAGGACCTTTGCCTCCTCTGCAGAAGGGTGACGTCGTGAGGCTCAGAGATGCTGCATGGTCCCGGAAAGCTCAAGTGGTGGGTTCGCCATATACAAGGTCCTACCTTGTCAAAACGGAGGACCAGAAGCTGGTAAGGCGCAACCGTCGTCACCTACTTCAAACTGGCGAACGGTTCATCGAGGAAAGCGGCGACGACATTGATGCCAGCTCAGCGGACAACAACGTTGGTGGCCATCCGACAGTGGCAACTTCAACCTCGCCAGCCAATGGCCGACGTCGCGAAGTTCCAACGTCGGGCGACCCTTCGCCACCTGTGGTGCGTCAGTCAACTTCACCACCGACGCCAGCTTTGAGCAGGTCGACTCGAACCGTGAAGCCACCACAGCGTCTTCATTATGACAAGGACTTTAACCAAGTGTATGATATCATTTTTTGAAATGCCATGTACTTACCACCGTTTCGGTGGGTATGTAATTTCGTTGTTAACGGAAAGGATGTATCCGGCAAGGCTATTTGCATCACAACTGCGCATCGGACATGCGCAGATACTGACGGCGCGCTATCGTGCGCCTATATAATCAGTGACTGAATAAACCGATGCCACTTCTTGTTCTGGCCATCATGCTGTATCGTCGTCCTTGCTAGTTACACTATACACCACTCCTAAAAACAGTTAACAAACTGTTTTGCATGTTTGTACAAACATCTTCTGCTTTTTGAGCATCATGTGCACAGAAAACGCCATCAGTGTTGCCAGTTGAAGATGCCACGAGTGACCTCCACATTTTATCACCGGCCTGTGGTTCTATCGAGGTGCACTGGCACCGTGACAAAGGAAGGAAAGTTACGTGAACACCACCCGTATTTCACGTCCCGCGACAGGTGTGAGCCACAAGACTCGATGCCACGGCAGCAGCGCCGTCTGCGAGAAACGCCATTCAGCCGACGACAATTTCTAGCATCCTGTTTGTACTAAGAATAAAAGATCAAATGACGGAAAACCATACAATGAGAAATACTTGCGAGACGCTACATGTCCAGTGGGTGCGCATCGGTTTCTTCACGAGGTTGTGCTGCATCAGTTCTGTACCAACTCGTACAGGGTTGTAGTAATTTTCTCATCGCCTTGAAATCCTGGCAGCAAAAGTAGCTTGTGCGAGTACGGTCGGATGATGTAAGCCCACGCATGTTTATTCTGTCCTGTCCATATGTGGTCTGTGTGGCAGCGCCAACTGTAAATTATGCCTGAAATGGTATGTCACCACGTCATCTGCAAGCACACACGGGCTGACGCACCATACTCCATCATAGACCTCCGCTGTGGCGTGCACTAATGTCATGGCCGGCCCAGCCGAACATGCCGCCCCACACGCGCAGTGCCCCGACAAACTTACGGCAAAGCATGAGTGCACAGAAAACACCACCGGTGCTGCCAGCTGAAGATGCCACGAGTGAGCTTCGCCTTTTATCACCGGCCTGCGGTTCTAGCAAATGAACTTCCGCTTTATGTCTGTTTAGAGCTCCAAGTATATTCACACTCATTATGCACTAGCATTCATGCTCCACCTCAATATTTATTGATCAGATACATTAGTTAGCGGAAAGGTGCCATGACCTTCCACCGCAAACTGTTTCACGAGGAGTTCTTGGTAAAAGATATATTTCGTCAGTCACATATTTAAATCACTGTTAACTCGTATGTAAACGGGCAAGACCAAAAGACATGTCGCAAAGCCTTGATTATAAGAGATATTGGCAGTACAGAGCATTGACACCATAATCAAAAAGCTCGTTTTGTACTAACGGACTCATGAGTTGGCTCACTCAGGCTCAGGTCCAGCCGCGAGTCCGAGTGAGCTCGAAGTTTTTTGTCAACCTGTTGCTACAACACGCGGTTGCAGCCAATGCTTCCGTGAGGACGATCTTTGCATTCACATGGAGCTGCGATGTTCTATGCGTAGCAGAAAGCGCTCAATAAGACGCTTGCCAGAGCCTGCTGGCTGACTACTGATGCCTTTGTAGCATAAGCTGGCCCATATGTTGCATACTTTCAAATCTTCCCCAAAATCACTCTTCCCCAAATCAAAGTAATCACTTAGTTATCAACCCCACAAAAACTAACTTTACGGTGTTTAAGAGTGCTCAGAGGTCATTATCTGCTATTCCCTTAATACAACTTGGTATTCATTCCATTTCTGCTTGTTCTGATGTCGTCTTTCTTGGCATACAATTTGACCCATGCCTTACCTTTCGCAGTCACTTTAACCATCCTGAGCAGAAGAGGGTGTTCGGTATCCGTGCATTAATCAAAGCGCGCCCTTTCTTTTCCCATGAAGCTCTACTGGCGCTGTATTTTGCGTTCATTCATAGTCATATTACTTACGGTGTAGCCTCATGGGGCAACACTTATGCTAGTCATTTATCATCAATACAGCACATTCAAAATCAGTCAATCCGCATTGTCACTTCTAGTTCTTCGCAATCTAATGCCTACAAAATTACTACGCTCTTACAATATCTTGCCAGTAAATCTGTTGTTCCGGTTAAATCTTGTGACCTTATTCTACAAACTGCTGTAAATCAATTCGCATTCCCATTTATTACATCTGATCTTTTGCAGAATAATAATGTGACCCGGTTTGCGGCTGATAACAATTTCCTGTTACTCCCGCTCATACTGACTTTGGGCAACAAACTTCCGCTTTCAGAGCGATATCCTTTTGGAATGCGTTACCTTCTAGCATTAAGCGTTGCACTTCAATTCCTTTGTTCAAAAAGTCCGTCAAAAATCATTTTCTCGAATAACCTTACTTTTGATTGTTTACCTGTTTGACTCGTTTGTTCTTCGTTTTTTATACCATGTTGCATGTTTTGGCTTGATTTGTGATATAAAAGTGCATTTTGATGTCCGTATATTGCAAGAATTTTCTGTTACTCTGTATAAATTTTACCGTCGATTTGTATCGACAAACCGAGAGTCCCACTAAAGTCTCTAACTCTGGGACCCTCGTATGTATGTCTTAGATTTTGTACTTTGTTTTTGGATATCATAAAACTTGAAACTTGAAAGAAAATTATAGGTTGATATTCACTCTCTAATTAATGTTGCTCACCCCATCCCAACCTTACTTGCTTTCTATGGAAGCGTATGTATTCCCATCAGAAAGAAAATCTTGCCAAAAGTAAGTAAAAGAAGGCCAATTTATTTAAAAGTTTTAGGGAAATTATCTTCAAAAATATATTGCAATAGTATTAAGTATGGCGGTTAGTTGGTATGGATGTATTTTTATTTATAGTGAGAGAACGATGAAGATGGAAGACACAAAGGGTACAAACAAGTGCTGGGAACCACCTACAAGAAGGGACACCTACGGTGCTTGTTCATGTCCATTCTGTCTTCTGTCTTCGCTGTTTTCGCACTGTAACCGAAAATGTATTTTCAAAAAGCTTCGATGATTTCTATGCAAAATCAGCCATGCGTGTACACAGTTATAAATGCTTATTTATGCTGTACCACGCCATCCATAAACTGAGGCGAACCAGCATAATAGTGTACTTTGCAGGGATTGCCGGCATTTTCTGAAAGAAGCTTGTTTGGGGATAGTATTTTCTAGCAGCAATTATGCACAATGTGCACTCTCTGTACAATTTCTGTAAACAGATAATGTCTGTAAACAACTTTGCTTTTTTGTATCCAAGATTATTATTTTGACAGTAAAAACTCCTTTCCTTAGAAAGTATTCACAGAAATGACCATCACGGCTTCCGCGTGACATTTTTACAAAACACCGATAGCCATATTGGCCATTTGCATAAATCTCCAAGCTGGCTTTTCTGCAAAGCTGTTTTCCAACCAAAAAGTACCGTTCTCAGACTTATTTTCTCACTCATTGTGTTGCCTTACCCCACTCTCTTTTTTTACGAATGACAGGTGCCTCACCCACCATGCAATCTGAGGGTTCGTTCGAGGTGGGACAACCACTCGGTAATTGTAGAGGGAAAAGGTCATTTTGTTTCGTGTGTAAGTAAGAAAAGCAGTCTGGGCCCGAAAGTTTTCCCCTTATGGCTGGGAAACGACCTTGCAGGAAAGCCGCCTTGCAGATTTCTGCAAATGGTCAATTCATGAAGAGTGTGTGGGCACTGTCCCACCTAGTAGGCAAGCGAGATGCATCGGTTAGGGGGGCGACTCCATAAGTTCTCGCCTCTATACTACAATAGACTATGCTATGATTTATGCTCTCAAGTCCTCCTCAGATCGTCCTCACCCTTGCTTCCTTTTTCCACCCTTACTCTATGCGAAGCTATGCTGAGAGCTGCTTGGCGCATATCCACTTTAAAGAGCTTTCCGCTGAAAGAGCTCAGCTCAGCTGTAACGAAATTCGCAAGGCCTCCGTGGAACATGCAGCAGACTATCACAGCGAAGAGTGGCCTTTTAAAGGTTATTGTAGAGTCTTCGGGGGCTACTAATACAAGTACACACGCAAGGTACCAGCTAGGCCATTTTTCGCTTTTTGGGTAGAGAACCGCGGACGAGCTAGAGCCCTGCCCTCACTAGTTACTCGCCTGTTTTTTTTTATAGTGCTAGAAAACCAAAGTAGTACAAGTTGTTTAGATTATGAATACCTGGCAGGTAAATGCTCACAAAAATAGAGCAAAGGAATAAGTTATGATCGAGTAAAACAGACTGAATGCTGATATGCAGCCTCTTAGCAACTTTCTTAATCTTCGGCCTTCATTTCTCATGATTACAAATAAGCAGCGCACGACGTTTTACACAAAGAGAGACGATAGGGACACTCTGTTGTTGGTGCGTGTAAACCAAAATGTTTTTGGTTCTTTCTGCAAGAGCCGATCTAACTTGTATCAGTACATGCACATGACGCTGTTTACATGACCGTGTGTTCACTTTTGCACCTTGCAGATGTTGGACAGCTCATAATTCAAGGAGAATGCCAATATCTTTCTTTTACGTTTCGCAACCCATTCTTGAACATTCAATTACTATCCAGGAGTGGCACGTACTTCAGTCATCTGGCCATGTTGTTCTTGAGATGCAAATAAAATTACAATGTGATAATTTGCGTTGGTTTGTCTATTTAGAGATATTAAGACTGAATGTTGAGCTTCTTATACAAACCGTTTATTACTGGTTATTGTAATCTCAAACACATTTAAATATGATTTCAAAGTAATCACGAATGCCTCTATCGGGTCATGACACCTCGTGAACTCATTATCAGTACAATGAATTTAGTGGCTGCTCAAGCCCAATGTTACAATTCACCTGCTCTGCGAGTATAGCAGACATCAATGACAGACGAATTTGCAGGGTCCACGACGAAGGCTATCGTCATTCACCTCTCTTGTTGCTTTTTTGTGCTACTTTCTAGTTGGTGCTGGCTGCTTACGCCAGCGGTATTTTAAACATTGCAAGAAATCCACAAACATTCAAATAGTTTTTATGAGTAATATTGTGAAACAGGTGCCCATCCGGCACCTGTAAACAATGTTTGGCGGAGGACTGTGCCTAACGCTGCATCACCCACATCATTTCAGTTCTCCTAGCATGCTCTCTATGTCACAGAAGTATGGCCTGGTACATAGTACAGTAAAAACTCATTCGTTTAAACGTTGAAAGGGCCCTAAAGCACTTTTTCAACTAACCATTGAATGGATTCAATAAAATAGCTCATTGTGTCATGAATTCAACACCGCAAAAATTTTAAGAAACCATCGAGTACGAGCGGAGTTGCAAAGACTTGTCGCACGCTGCAATCGTGAACCCTCTTCTATTGTCTCGATGAAAGCCCTGGAAGCTAAGCTGGGATGGCACGGGCAAAGAAAATACGCCACGTGTGCCTTGTGACCTTGAGCACTTTATTCTTTTTAGGGGCGAAGCTCCTGTTTAGAAAAGGTTTATTCTTTCATGGGACGCAACAAACCTAAAAGACAAGCGTCTGTATAACAGGCACAATAACAAACAAAAGACAAAGCACAACATACACTACACATTTAAACTAAAGTGTCCAAGTCCGTAGGATGTCGATAGTCCGTTGTACTAATAACTGTACATATACTACGTAAATGCACTAATCACAATATGGAAAATGTACATGATGATATATGTACAAAATTTACAAGACTTGGTGAAGAAGTTAGAAAATATGTACAACAGGTATCAATATTCATAAAAGTTACATAACTTGCATCGTTAGAATGAAGTGCATATATAGGAGAGCTCACACCCATATGGAACACACACAAACACATAAAAATAGTAGGCACATAGTGATTACATGCACCAATCAGACATTGACAGGTGACCTGGCTATAGGAACCCGGCCAGGTGGAAGACCAATCGAACGCGTCTGTCAACTACGGACAGAAAGCGGCATGGCCATATGGCCATTGCCCGCAGAAATTCTTCCTCCCCAAGGAAGAACAATTCCTCCGACAGAAACGATAAGAGTTCAGAGTAGAGGCGTTCCAGAATCGGAAAAAGAGCACGACGACGATGACCTGCCGCAACAGCTTCGCACCTATTACGCCTTAAACAAAAAGCTCCCGCAGCTATTAGAAGGCGTGCAAAGCGACTACGCGAGCAGCGACCAGATGTTACAAAGCGATTAACACCTAGGCCACAAAAACTAGTGTTAAATGACTTACAAAACACTTTCGCAATGACACATTGCTGCAGCATATGCTGGTTAGACTCCTGTAACGGGCAGTTAAGACAAGTGGAAGATGGGACCATGCCCCACCTCTCCAGTCTGTCCCGTGTTGGGAGTACTCTCCATCCAAGACGCCACATAAAGTCACGGAGGTGACCAGGCAAAAACGATGCCGTTATCGTGCTCCACGAGACATGTCTCAATCATGCTAGACGGGCTAGAGGAACCAGAGGAAGCAGAAGAGCCGCCGTTGTATCTACAATGCGGCTTTCAAGAATGTCCACATCGGCACAAACCTGCTGCGCGTGTCGATAAAATGCTACTGCCGTTGAGTAAAATGCAGGTACGTGAAGTGTTTGTGGTGCAGAATTAAGCCGTGCATCTGGTAGTAAATAGCGTAACTTGGTGCCTAAGAAATAGCAGGCAAGATCACGCGCGGGGCACTGATCACCATGCAACAACCGAAGTAAGAATCGTAGGGCAAGTAGCCGGCAGCGAACAGAGACGGATGGGAATGCGAATCCACCGCAGTTTCTCGGTTGCCCAAGAGCTGCTCGGCAAACCAGCTCTGTTCCACCCAACCAGAAAAAAGAGCCAATCAGGGATTGCAACGACCTGGTGATTTGTAATGGGGGCTGTAAGACATGAGATATATACCATGCACGGCCGCAAAACACCGTCTGTGCTAAATGCCTTCTTTCGAGCATCGGTAAATCATACTCTTGTGCTTCCCGGACGTGTCGTTTTACATCTTCGACTACTGAATTCCACAAGGAGGCTGATATGCCGTAGCCAGTATAATCAAGCCCCAGAATGCGAATAGAGTCACTTTTTTGAAGACCGAAAAAGGAACTTAGACTTGCGTCTGGTGAACCAATGAATAAATATTGACATTTGGAAAAATTTTACGCAGCACCTGAAATCGTGCCATACGTAGTAAAAAGTCGTAGGCTACGGGATAAACTGTCCTCATTCGTGATGTCGTCATGAATGAGGAACGTGATGTCATCAGCAAATGCTGTCACTGTCACGGTACCACTACCTGGAAGAGGAAGGCCTCTAACGTAAGAATCAGCGATTAGCGATTGAAGGAAGGGTTCGAGGCTCAATACAAAAAGTGCAGGGGATAAAGGACACCCCTGGCGAACACCACGGGTAACCGGAAATGGCGCACTCTCTAAACCATCAAGAAATAACGTGCTGCGTATATTTCGGTATGCGTTTCTGAGAAGCTCGACGAAGTTTTGTGAGAAGCCAAATGCTGCCATTACGCTAAATATAAAGCTATGTTTGAGGCGATCGAATGCCTTTTCCTGGTCAAGTGAAACTAAGAGTCCCCGAGCTGATCTTGTTAACGTGTACGCAACTCTATCGCGCGTAACAAAGGAGCGACTGTGGATTTCTCTTCCAGGAATAGAGCACGCCTGATGATGACCTATTAAGGAGGGGATCAGGCTTCTCAAACGCCGAGTGATAACTGCCGCGAAAGTTTTATAATCAACGTTGAGGAGCGTTATTGGTCGCCACTCCTCTGGGCGAACTGACGATGGGTCATGTTAAGGTATTAAAAAAATTCGACCATCGCGAAAGCTATCAGGAAATTCAAAGTTCTCGAAACAGCGGCAAATAACAGAGGTGAAAAGAGCACCAATGTCGTCCCAAAACGTTAAATAAAACTCAACAGGCAACCCATCTGGCCCGGGGGCCGAGCCACGCTTCATGGAAGACAGTCCCTCTTTCACTTCGTCAGCTGACGGACTTGTGCACAGTTGTTCAGCTACTTCAGATGAAATTTGAGGGAGCCTACTTAACATTGTGGCTGTCTCGGTGGTACCGCGATGTGATGACATTGTCGTACGAGCTATGTTGGCAAAGTGAGCTAGGAAAACTGATTGATCCCGTGTCGGCGGTAAGGCAGTGTGTAAGAATCTGGCAGCCGGAGTTCCTAGTCGACTCGACGGGTTGAGAAGCGAGCTTTTCGCAAAGCGTAGAACCTCAGGATGAACACAAGGATTACGTCTGCAACGCCAAGCAGCCGCCGTCAACGACGAAGCTGCAATGAGGCGTTGAAAACGACCCCTCAACTCCCGCTGCCATGCGCGCATCAAGGGAGTTAGTCGATCAACCCGAAGAGCAATACGCAGCTTTGTGGCAGTGTCCGCTAGTTCTTCGGACGTACGGCGTCTAAGGGCCCGCCCTGCTACTGAGCAGTGTAAACGCCACTGCGTCTTGAGCGCGTCCCACACCTCCGGACCGCATACCAAAAGAGAGGCGCGCAAGATTCTAGATAAACTGGAGCGTGTACGCGCGTCGTGCAGAATGCGGATGTCAAGACGCCAAGGTTTCACTGATGATGAAAAGGGAAAGTGAGCCTCGAGCGTCACTGGTCGGTGGTCTGATATATAAACAGGCGATGATGGTAATGTTACTACATCACAGTGCGATACGTAAGAAGCTAGCGCGCTCGGCACATAGAAACGATCCAAACGACTAGACGACGTGCTACGCCACCAAGTCCAGGCATACTGTGGTCCATGCACTAGTCTGTACGTATCTGTCAAAGAGAAATGTTGCACTAGGCGACGCAGCTCTCGCGCGTTCCAATCAGAGCGACCCCATCCTGTACCTTGCACGTCAGCTCGCGTGTCTAATACACAATTAAACTCTCCAGTGAGTATGACATGACGACCGTCTAGAAAATACACGTCCAGGTCACGGAAAAGTCGTTAGACATCGCTGCTTGAGCTGGCCCATAATTACACAAAACACGCAGCTTGGAGGATGATAGGACGCAGTCAAAAGCCAATACCCGTCCAATCCCGTCATAGAAAACATGATGATAGCGCAGAAGAGCGCGGTTAAAAATAATAATTCCAACTCCAGAGGAGCGAGATGTCGCGAAGGAAAAATAACAGTCTAAATTAAATGCGCGTTTGAATGCACGAACGTGGCCAATGGTGAAAAAATTTGTTTCTTGTAAACACAGAATATCACAATGTTCTGCGCGGGCTATGCTGATAACCTCGGCTTGCTTTACTGGGTTACGGAACCCTTGAACATTTAAAGAAAGAATTTTCAGGGTGTCAGCCATATTGAAAAAAGGTGGGTGACTGACCTGGTCGTGTTGTTCGATTCGGTATACCCCGGGGATCTGTCCGTGGGAACTGGAGTACGTACACTACACAGCACAATTCGACCCTCTAGAAGAGGGTCGAGGTTTCTTCGGTTGCTGGAACTCGGAGCGGCTATCTTGGGTGCCGTCCGAGCTGGTGCCAGACTTGTGAACACGCTGGACCTCTCGCGGGGCTTGCATTTCCACGTCACATCCGTCTGGACTAGAAGGGAGTCCGATGCTACTGTCGACTTCGGGGCTGAAGCTGCTGTCGGACGAATCAGATGGTGGTAGGGCTGCAGCGTTAACGTTGTCGCCGCTTCCAACGACCTAATCACGGATTGCTTGTCGAGACGCGTCAGTAAAGAACTCCCATGGCGTCTTGCTACTTGCTCAAGGATGTCACGAGCCTGGCTTTCGGAATGATCCAATGGGTTTTGCTCATTCGGTTTCAATTCTTTCAATTCTTTCAATCTCTTTCAACCGCAATTGTACCTCCTGACTGGAAAATAACCCGCTTGTTACCCGTCTTCAAAAAGGTGACCCTGCATGCCCTTGTTATTACAGGCCAATTTCAATGACATCATCGTGTTGCAAACTTCTTGAGCATATCATTGCTAACTACATTCACAAATTTTTACATGACCGTAATTTGCTTTCTTCTGTTCAACATGATTTTAGAAAAGGTTTCTCTACAGTAGCGCAATTAACATCGGTTGTTCACAGTTTTGCCGCCATTCTTGACAAGTCGGGCCAAGTAGATGCTATTTTTCTAGATTTCTCCAAAGCTTTTGATGTTGTTTCCCATGTTCACCTTATCAATAAATTACAATCTACTGGTCTTCATGCATTTATAGTTAACTGGATATCTTCGTACCTGAGTAACTGCAAGCAATTCGTTCGCATTGATAATGACTGTTCACAATCCCTCCCCGTGTCATCTGGTGTCCCGCAAGGAAGTGTCTTAGGTCCTTTGTTGTTTCTCATATATGTTAACGATATTGTGGATGTGATTACTGGCCCTGTGCAAATAAGGCTGTTTGCAGATGATTGTGTATTATTTAATGAAATAACATGCCGAGAAGACAAATCAGTATTTAATTCCAATCTTTGTAATATATATGACTGGTGTACTAAGTAGAATATGAACCTAAATGCCGACAAATCAGTTTTTATGAAAATAACCAATAAGAAAAATTCTCTATCCTTCCCTTACGATCTTTCAGGACAACCTTTGAACGAAGATACAGAATATAAGTACCTGGGTCTTACCATAACAAACACTTTAAGTTGTAACAAGCACATTTCAGACATTTGTGCGTCATCCTTTCGTAAACTGAGCCTTTCAAGACATAAGCTCAAACATGCTCCTGCAAGTGTTAGAATGCTAGCCTATACGTCTATTGTAAGACCTAAATTGGAGTATGCATGTATAATCTGGGACCCTTACACAAAAACTAACATTCATGCACTTGAGATGATTCAGCATAAAGTGGTTTGGTTCGTTTACTCTAAATACCGTTCGAGCGATTCCCCAACCAAACTCATGAGAGACCATAACATGCCAACCTTAGAATTAAGACGCAAAATTCAAAGATTAAAATTTCTTTATCTTCTCAAGAATAACAAATTGTCAATGAGACCAGAACAATACATCCAACCAATTACCGCTCGCAGAACAAGACACCGGCATGCCGACTCTCTAACGCCCTTCAATGCTAGAACTAACATTTTCAAATTCTCTTTTTCCCGCGCACTGTAACCGAATGGAATCAATTACCAGCATTATTCATAAATATCATAGACTCAATTGAACAAATTGTATCTTGACCTGTATTGTTAAAGTGTTAAATTTCTTTCTTGTTCATTGTTTGAGTTATGTTCTTATTCTTCGCGCTTTTTATATTCTTGATCTTCTGTTGTTCTTATTACGAGCTTTGTAAATACGTCCCTCCTGCTTGGGCCCTTCACTGGGCCTGCAGTATTATGTAAAAAAAATTCTGCTCCTGGCGAGACACCAGCGCCCGTAGATCTCGCAACGTCGGCGTCTTCTGGGCACTCAGCTGCTAGGTTTAACGATGAGTCTGGTGCCTCGGTGTCTACCGGCGCTTCTTTCTCGGCTTTCGCCGGCGTCGAACATGGCATGACATGTTTGCCTGGGACAGACGCGAGGTCAATCGCGATGGCTGTTTCTATCGCTGAGATTGGCAGACGTGGCACGCTTGGGTTGGCCAAGCTGCACACTTCTTCATCGTTTAATGGAGCTCCCAGAATCGGATTCTGGCGTTCTTCTAGTACAGCTACTAGTTCTCGTTCATCTGTTGCCGTTGGTGACACGGACGCTAGGGCAGGAAAGGTCCCCGCAGTAGCATCAGAATATGAACGACGCACAGGGCAGACGGTGGTAGGGTGGTTATCTCCACAACGTCGACAGGGGCGGTCGCAACCTTCGCTTTCGTGTCCGTGCACACAACAGCGACCACAGAATGGTGCTGTGCACTGTGCTCGATAATGACCACTTGAGCCACACCGACGACAAACACGTTGCAGACCGCGGTAGTCGAAGGTGACTCGATGACCAGAAACACGAAGATAGTTGGGGGCGCGATTTGTGGGACTCATTTCCATCCGGACATAGCGTGTGCCTGTGAGAACTCCGCGTCTTGCGCTCATGACACCAGCGGTCACAGTCAATACCTTGCCGTATGGGGACAAAGCCTGGACGAGTGAAGTGATTTTTAAGAATCACTTCAGTACCTCATTGGAGACGAAGGCTGGTAAAAACAGGCAGGCGACGTTAGTTACCTGCGGGCCGACGGGAACGACAGGGATACGCTCGCCACCGATGGTCAGGTAGCCAGCGTCGACGATGAGAGTCATGGAAGCCGTGCTCTTGACAGTTACTTGGAAGTTCATGCCTCCCATGTGCTGAACGCTGTGTACCTCTGAGAGGCCAACTATTGAGGCCGTCGCGTCGACGACGGTCTCCGGACTAGTCTCCGCAGGGACGACAACGTCGAAGGCCTGCGCCTTCGAAGGTGTCCACGACGTCGATGGCGCCATGGCTAGATGAGGAGGACGTCCCTGACGTGGAACACGCAGGGACGTCAACAGGATCACTTCCTCTTCGTCGTCCTCTCAAGGGCGTGGCTTGTGCGTCCCTCGTTGGACGTAACCACCAGTGGCACATACCCGAAATAGGTATAACATTTGACCTCCAAGGTGGTGCCGGTGAGAGATTTCTTCTGTGCGTTGTTTAACAATAAAAAAAGTGCTCAATGTACATGCCAATGGCGGCTAATGGGGAATGAGAGACAGGAGCATTCGGCTTTTAGTCAACGCGCATGCTATGATCCCCATTAGCAGCCATTGGCATGTACATTAAGCACTATCGGACAAGAAAGGGTTGCTACATTATACTCGCTGGGTGTAACCTCCTTAGTTTTAGAAAGGTTTAGCGAGCGTTGAGCCGCAGGGCCATGAATACAATGAACTAGTATATACCATGAATGAATTCGAGGTGGTTAAATGGGGGAAGCAGATACGAAGCGCAAGCTGTAAGAAATTAAAAGCTGAATCCTCCTGTCTCTCATTTCACATTAGCAGCCACTGGCATGTAAATTGAGCACTATCCGACAGGAAAAGGTTGCTACGTTATACTTGCTGGGCGTAACCTCCTTGGTTTTAGAAATGTTTAGCGAGCATTGGGCCCCAGTGCCATGAATACAGTGAACTAGTATATACCATGAACTCAAGGTGGTTGAAGGTGGGAAGTAGATCCGAAGCGCAAGCCGTAAGAAAGTGTGCGCGTGCCACCTCTCGTTTAGTCCTTGGAATGTCCACTGAATAGCGGTGCTTCTATATGGGGAATATATGATAAAAAGATGCGAGATGGTGGGACTTGGAGTGTTGAATAGATGGACGAACGGACACACAGACAGATGCATGGATGAACGCATGAACGGACGCAGGGGCGGATGCATGAACGAACGCAGGGACGGGCGCACGAACAGACGCATGGACGGTCACACAGACGGACGCATGGATGGACGAATGCTTCGCCCCACTCTCCATCATTCACTCCGTGGATATGCTGCCATTTTTTTATTCAAATACACAACTTTTTTTAGTGTGAGCGTGCTTGCACGCATGGAAAAGTCCCGGTCTCCCATGTCGATTCCTGTAACAACTGAATGCGCCATGTTCAAAACGGCCAAAGGCTGACAGATGGCCTCCTACGAGCAATTTTTGAGCTTCTTCTATCATTTGACGAGAGAAAAGAAAGTACTTTTTAGCTGTCTTGGCCAATTTGTTGTGAATTGCGAGCTGGTGCCATGCTATATTATTTGGCTCACAGGTTCTCGGCAGCCTTTGCTACCAATTTCTGACCATGCTCAAAACGTGTTGCAGAGCCGCTTTAATTAAAACTGACACCCTAGTCTTAACACAGCTTGATGTATCTCAATGGGGAAAAATACAAAATATTTGAACATGTCAATATCAACAACGGTTAGTTCAAACTGGCAGCCCCCTCGCTTTCATCTACATTTGCATGAATCGGCCTAGGATGATCATTCAAATACTCAGTCCTTTCATATGTGTAAAACAAGTGCAGTAATTGATTTCCATGTAAACTTTTATGGTTGTAATTGCAGTCTGTCTGCTGCTACTGCTGTATAGGTAGAACAGCCTAGTCTGGCAATATTTGCCTTTAGCCATGTTTTTTGACAAATTTTACTATTGTTCTAAGTAAACTAAAAAAGACAGACTTTGAATCTTGATTTAATTAACCCTGCCACGTAAATAAATGTGTTTTGAAACACAAATAGCTTCGTATATTTTGGCACAACAGGCACTGCTCACGTGAATGCGTCTCTGCTTGTTTGTTGAGTGTCCCTGGCTAATAAATAAGTTCTGTTCACTGATAGAGCATGAACTTAATTTATGAAATGAACTGCCACAAATGTGCACAGCCATCTAATTAGCAAGAATGAGTACCAGGTGCCCTCTCTGGATTCTTGCCGCACAGTGTTCCATTTGCTTTTTGGTTGCAGTTTTGCTAAATTGGCTAAGAAGCTATATTCTTAATTTAGTACAGCAGTTTACTTCAAGTCGTTTACCGAGTAGAATGAATTGAAGAATCAGAATCAAGCTGAATATATAGAAAATTTGAGAAGCGAAAGCTTGCTAGTGTCTCTTGCAGGCATCAGCGTTAAAGGACCAGGAGGGGATGCCGCAGATGTTAGCGAAGGGAGTTGTCCACACGAGCTTTCATATGTTGGGCTGTAGCTAGACTAGAGAGGAGGAGAATTAAAAGAGGAAGAACAGGGAGGTTAGCCAGTTTTAGAGGACAGTTATATAGCTGAAGCGTTCTTCGGAGCTTGTGTAGCGGAGCGATGGCAGCTGTTTAGTGCAGGCGTGAAAGTTCTGCCATACAGCACGATCGCTGTTGTCGGAAAGCTGACTTTCTGTTCATTTCTAACCGCGTCTCTCTTGTCGTGCTAGCCCCGGTGAAGAGAGAGAGAGAGATAAAGATGCAAGGAAAGGCAGGGAGGTTAACCAGACGCGCATCCAGTTTGCTACCCTGCACTGGGGAAGGGATAAAGGGGAGAAACGAGGTTGCAGAAAGATGAGAAGGTACACTATCACGAGCACACTCGGGGAGCACACACAGTCTACAGGCGGTCGCTCAGGTTTGTTGACTTAAGGTAAAGTAGCAGTGCTTTAGTTGCTTTCTGCGCAACTGAGGCAGATGCCCAAGGTCCTAGTATCTTCTGCACACAAAATGGTCCGGGGTCAAGTCGATTCAAAACCATCCGGAGCTGGCATCGCTGTGTGTCGTAGCAAGCGCAGCTGCACAGGACGTGTTCGATGGTCTCTTCAGCTCCGCAGTAGTCGCATGTAGGAGTGTCTGCCATACCAATGCGAAAGGAGTACACCTTTGTAAATGCAACACCCAACCAAAGGCGGCATAACAGTGTCGCATCGGAGCGGGAAAGTTGTGATGGTAGCTTTAGCTTGAGCGAAGGATCCAGTTCATAAAATTGACACCTTTGGAAGCTGGTAGACGACCAGAACGTGCGTGTGAGATCTCGAGCCAGCAGGTAAAGTTGTCTTGCTGCATCATTCCTTGATAGAGGAATCGGGACTACACGGGTTTCTTCATGGGCTGAGCGGGCTGCATCATCGGCTAATTGATTTCCGGTAATACCGATATGTCCAGGCAGCCATTGATATATAATATCATGCCCTCGTGCTAGAGCTTCATGATGGCAATGTCTTATTTCTTCTACCAGTTGGTCATGACTCCTCCTACGCATGGCAGACTGCAAACTCTGAAGCGCTGCCTTCGAATCACAGAATATGACCCATTTTCCTGGACGTTCTTGAACGAGATATTGTAAAAGCCCCGGTGAATCTAATAAACAAGGTCAGGGGAAGGCAGGATGTATCGGTGGTTCATGCGGTGAAACAACTACATCCTTCGTCGTCCTGTTACCTCTGCGGTCATCTGGCATGATTCAGCACCTTTGGTGTAAAAAACAAACCTACCGAGGCATCATTTTTATCCCCTGGCTTCTTTTTCACGTGGCTGTTACAACCAAATAAGGCAAAGCTCACCACGGTCCCTGCTGGCTAGCATGCAACCACGGCGCGTACCGCCTCTCCGCAAACGCAAATAAACCTGTTCGAAGATTGTTCACGTAATAAATACGCACTGCGCACAAGACACTGCTGTATGTAAATTAAAGAGGACAAAGAGGACGGATTGCACAGTAGAGACCTTTGACACTTCTCTTTTGACGTGCGGACTTAGTGAAGACAGAGCGCACACAGAACGTTGCCTAGCCCAGTACTGCGCTCAAAAATGGCCAGATGACCGAAATGGCGTCGCTGCCCGTCGATCGATACTTCCGCCACCTCGTGGATCAAGGAGCAGTGCATACCCCGTATTGCGTTCACCTCACAGTTACATGACGGATACTCGTACATATGTGTCATTGTTCGCACCGCTAAGCTCCAGGGGCGCTTGTCTCAGTATACTGTGGAATGTAGCTTTGAGTATGTCGGTAAATTTGGGTATGTCAGCTCGACCGAATAGCTGCTTACAAACTCATTCCATTGCCCGTTTGTCCCCCAGTGTGTATTAGCATGAGAAAGAGCTGACATGTTCATTCCCTGGTACAGCAGTGTGTAGAAGGCAACAAATGATGACGTGTTTTACATAATATGAGAGCTTAGCATTTTGGTGGCAAGTTCATGACAAATACGTCCACATAATTAACAAAATTAGGTCATTGGATAAACGTAAAGAAACTTTATGCTGACTTAACTTGGAAGGCTTATCTCTATGCCTGCATATAAAGCAAACAATGCATGATCAAGTTCAGCTTCACTGAAATGCACGTGCGCTGCGGAGAAGCACACAGTGTAAACAAGCAGAAATTGATCAAACTGACACTTACAAGGATTGCTTCACTGCTATACAAGTGCGCTGCGGAGAAGCACACAATAAAAACACTGGCATTCACACGTTCTGACTTCACCGCCGTGTACATGCGCTTCGGAGAAGCACGCGGTAGAAACAAATACGAATTTATCAAACTGACATTCACAAGTCTGGCCTTACCGCCTTGTACGTGTGCTACGGAGACCAAAGGTGTTTGTGCAATACCTCTTAACGGGCCTGAAGCAATGTTTTTTTCGATAAGAACTAATCGCAGTTCAGTTCCACAAAAGCGGGCGAATGCATGTTTCAACCTAAGCATTTGGGTCATTACAATTACACCAGTGTTACTCTCTTAATACCAAATGGCCAACGCGAAAGACAATTTATTTCGCGATTCCAGCATATTAGCACAGTCAGCGGATGACTCGGAGCAAGTTACATAACTTTTCAGGATGCTATAAAAAGTGCCAAAGAATTCAGCACTATTGTACTTATCCACATGGGAAGCCTCTGCAAAAGTCTTCACGAATTCCGCCAGCATATCTTCATATTATAACGCTGTCTGATATGTACTGTACAGGTATTTCTGGCTATTACATATGGGATAGCGACAGGACAGGGCAGTGTACAACTACAAATAATTGAGACGACTGCTTACCTGCTGTTGCAAGGCAGCGTATTGCAACCTGCGACGCCTGTAGATCTAGCAGTCACCACGATGCTCACGAAATCGCTACGGGGTTTGCTATATTGTCTGTCGGTCTGTCGGTTTGTTGTCTGCCGGTCTGTTGTCTGCCGGTTTACTACATTGTCTGTCGATCGAGCAAGCGTAGCCATAACGACGTTGACAAAATCGTTACGAGGCACCAGTTCGCGTTCTACGTTGTCTACCCCAACTGCACAACTTGCAGAGACAAGGCACGATGAATGGTACTTCCCGAACGCTCAATTAAGGCGCTAGCTTGAGAATGGTGGCGGTGGTTAGATGTAGGAAGAAGCGCCTAATTTCTGCAGCCCTTGAGAATGAGAATCAGCCAGTGATTAGGCCTCACCGGGTTCCACAGAACACCTACCACTACCACTTGCCGGGTTCTCTGAACCGGCATTCCAAATAACTCCGCTGCGATTTCATGGTGCCACCATGGAAAATTCCGAGAGCAAAAAAAAAATCCCCAGAAAATCCTCTTCCTAGGCAAGGCAACATTCTGTACGACAAATAGACGCTCGCGCCAGCCCATGCTACGGCAGCACCGCCTTGAGAACCGTTTTTTTTTTTTTCGTCTGCGTGCGCCACTTCACGCGATGCATGGCGAGAGAAGGTGCCTGAACACACTACCCCATATTCTTGTACACTGTAATAGAGCCAATGGGGACAGCAATTCGGAAGCTACGGTAGCGCTGTCTGGGTTTTGTAGGAAATCGTAAAAAGATTGCAAAATGACTATTTCACTAATAGGTGAAAAACGTTTTGTTACCTTCTGCACATAAATGTATTTTCGAATCAAATTTAAGTAAGAATATTGTTAGTATAATTTAAAATTGCGTATAAAATGAAATAGGTTTCAAAAGCACCAGAGTGTTTTCATATGGCGGGTGGCCTTTTGCATAGCAGACGACATCGTCGTCATCTGCTTCTGCGTCATGGCTGACCCCCGCTCATTGTAGTAGCCCCCTTTCTCAATTTCTATCGTTTCCACATAGTGCATTGCAGTAAACTTCGCAATATAAGCTCATAAGTATCTCGCATGCTTACTTTAGTAAGTTGTGATGCCGCATACAGACCGAGCGAAATGACAACGCTGGTCGCACAAGCTTGCAACAATAAATCGTTTTTTTTTTTTGTAAATCAATCGATCGATGTTTACACAAAAAAAAGGCCACATAAGTAAAATTGTAGCAGGTACAGCAGTGAACAATATGCATGCTTCAGCGTTCATGTGCAAAGAAGATATACGTACTACACATAGCCCCAACGCAGATGCCCAGAGCACAGAAGCTGTCCAGCGCTGGCTGTTATATCCATCACTATGCACGAAAACTTTGGGGCAGTAAGTAATCGCATACCGCTTATGTCCCTGCACTTGTGTAGCTCAAGATTTCGCAACAACTCTTTGACAATATTCGGTAAACTTCCTGTAATTGGTATCAACATAGTTGCGTGCCTTTCACGAGCAGTGCGGTGAGACTGACTGTTTCCTTTTCCGCACTACCAACTAAGGTGACGCACTTTCCAATTTTCTACGCATTCGCACTTTGCATGCTTCTGAATGTCTGAAATTAAATGAGGAACGGTTTTTTATGCTTACCATGCCGAAGTCTTACTATGGTGGCTAGAGGGGGGAAGTGTGACGGGCGCTGTATCCCCGCCATGGGAGAGGGATGCGCGGAACGCAATGAAAGTTCTGGCCGCCGCAAGGGGCGCTGGTGTAGTCGTAGGTGCTCGCCACGCTTGCTTTGGCACGCTCGTTCTCTCTGTGCTGTGCCGTCACCTTGTTCGGATGCTACGCGCTCGCTGTCGTTTGTTTACCCATGTGTTCTTCGAACCATGCCGTCAAGTCGTGCAAGTACATGCTTCGTCCCTGGCTGTAAAGGCGGGTATAGATCGTGCTCGGAGAAGCTTTCCGTCTTTAAAGCCCCGAAGGATCTCTCGAGGCGAGAGCAATGGGCTCGAAATATTAAGCGGGCTGACAAAGAGCTGACGAGAGACAGTGTCGTTTGCGAGCGGCATTTCGACGCCAGTTTCATCGAAAGGACATACCGCCACATTATAAACGGTGAGGTTGTCGAGATACCCCACGATTGTCCGCGTTTATCAGAAGATGTGGTGCCTACGCTGTTCCCAGACGCACCGAAGTACTTTACCAAAAAAGCGCCCGTGAAAAGAAAGGACAGAAATATATGTGAACAGCGCGGACCTGCTAAAAAACGGCAAAAGCCGAACTCTGTCAGCAGGCAAGAGCCCGAAGCACACGTGCAGCAGCAGGAGCACGAGGATCCCAATGTTCTTCCCGAGGTGGAGACATCTGATGCAGTTCACGCCGACGCCGAAGTTCAAAGGGTGTGCGGCAACCTCCGTCTACCCGACGAAACATGGAACAAGTTAACGTTTTGCAGTGAACGTGATTCTGCGTTATACGGCGTTTGTGAGCTCGAGGCCGAGCAGGTGGACCACATCTTGCTGCCCAAGTTTGTGAAATTCAAAGCTAATAGCAGCCAACAGAACTCATTGTGTTGCTTTGTATACTTGAGGGGCAAACTGCATTTACAGTGTACCGTCTCCTCGCCGGAAGAAGCGCAGTCGGTGCTCGACAGCACACATGCACTTGCATTGTGTCAAGGCTGCGGCATGAGACCGGAAAAGCAAGGACAGTATGTATTGTTTGCTGGGAATTACTTTTCTGCCAAGTGTACTTACGTGTGTGAGAGTGGCTCCTGCATACACTGCAAATACCTCAGAAAACTGGTGCAAAACCAAATGTCGCGAAAGCGGCGTAGCGGGGGCATGTACAAACGTCAGAAGAAGCTCGCTAACACACGCCGCAGCTTGCGTACTGCTCAGAAGAAGCTGCTGAATGCAGAACGCGAATTAGCAGCAATGCGGCAGGCAAATCAACAAATTGCCGACGAGGTGCTGGGCGCTCGCATTAAAAGTTTGCCTGAAAAGCAACAAATGGCTGTCAGGGCCTGCTTCTAGGCTGCTACAAGAAAATCAACATCTGGGATGTTGTATGAGAAGGAATGGATTTTGGAGTGTGTACTTCTGCGGATGCGTAGTCCTAAACTATACGAGCAGCTTCGTAAGCAAAAAGTTCTTATATTACCAAGCAGGACGTGTCTCCAGCGCTATACTCGCAGCTTCAAAAGTGGCTTTGGATTTAACAAAGCAGTTTTCAACGCCCTTGCTATCACATCTCCAGTAGACATGGAGGCATCATCTTCGATGAGATGAAGTTGGCTGAGCGTTTCAACGTCAGTGCAGCAGGTAAGCGCTACCATTTCTTCAATCGAGCATCAGATCACTGAAGATGCATCACGTTTGCCCAGTATAGGGCCTGTTTTTATACTGCGGAGGCAATCAGTTTTTCGTTTTTAACTTATTTCCAGGGACAGTGGAAGGCTTCGTTGACCTCGGAAAGTTCACCCAGGAGGAAGATCGGACGACTCCAGCCGACCATGGGATGTTGATGATGTTTCAACCTTTTCAAGGTGAGGAAGCGTTATTATCAATTTTGTGTGCCAACACATGTTTACTGATAAAAGCACTTTCACTTTGCCAAATTAATGAAGAACTTCAAGTCGGCTCCTTATTAGATGTCACGTTTATTGAGAGTGCCTAGTCAGCATAGCGAATTGCACTTGTGTAAGGTGCAAGAAAGCCTGTCAATTTTGTGCGAAACAACTTAGCAGGTCAGGCAGCTGTCTTGCTATAAACATGAGTCTAACTATATGACTGATTTTGTGCAGGTGACTGGACACAGATATTGGGAGTGTTTTCACCCAAAGGGAACATCAAAGCAGAAATGCTGGCGGAGCTTCTTCTAGAGGCCATTCTACTGTCAGAACAAGCCGGACTTTTCGTCGACTTTGTATTCTGTGATGGAGCGACCTGGAATCGGAGCATGTGGAGGTCATTTGGAATTGGCGGTATGAAACAGAACTATTTGTTCTATTGTGGCCAATTTCAACATGCCTGCTATGTGCATGGGGTACGTGAAACAATATATATGCATCTCAATATCAGCGATATATTCCCAGAACAGTGAGGTTTGAAAAGCAGAGATGCTGACTGCTTCTTTTTTCTTTATTCCAGCATCCTCAGTCAAGACCACCTGCAATGTTACCCACCCTGTGGACCCCTCCAGAAAGCTTCACTTCTGCTCCGACTTCCCACATTTAGTGAAATGTGTTCGCAACTCATTTGTAAGCACCGGGTTCACCACTCAAGATGGTCGTGCGTGTGTTGAGGACATTGAGGCAGCATGGGAGAAAGACAAAAGTTCTTTAACTCTGAAGGCCATGCCACATATAAACGAGAGTGCACATTCGGCCCAATTCTTTTGAGAAAATGAAAGTTAACTTGGCGTTCACACTGTTCAGTGATGAAGTTTTGAAAGGCATGTTTTTGTTCGCATCAGACATTGACGAGATTTCTCCTTCAAAACTAATGCCCACAGGGGAGCTTGTAAAGCGAATGAGTCGACTAATAGCTGTGATGACGTCCAGGTGCCCGCGAGAGGGGCTCAGACCATCATCAGAGAAAGTTGCTGAGCTCGAGGCGTTCCTTTTATTTATGGATCACTGGGAAGCAGCAGCAAAGACAGCCGGTGGGGGATTCGTGAGTAAGAGCACTGCAGAAGGTTTGCGTGTTACTTTATGTAGCACGCTTTCACTTCTTACCTACTTGACAAAGTCTCTCGGCTTTAGGTACATGCTAACAGCCCGACTCAGCCAGGACAAACTAGAGAATGTTTTCGGAATAATTAGGCAATATTCTGGTACTAATGACCATCCAAATCCCGGGCAGTTCCTAGTGACTGTAAATTGCTTGTCTTTTTACAATCTTGCTAGACCACCAAAGAGTGGGAACTCCCCAGCAGAGCTAGTAACAGCTCTCATTGACACTTCATCACCAGCCACAGGTGATGCCATTTTCGGCATACGAGACATGATCGAAGATATGCTTGAAGTTGGAGATGTTGATGGGGCTAGGTCTACACTGCAGTCTCCAAGTGGTGACCACAGCAGCTACGCTGTTCGGAAAAGTGACAGCCGTCTCATTTATTACGTTGCTGGCTATGTTGCGAAAAAATTCAACAAAAAAAGCTCTTGCAACGAGTGCATTTCCACTCTTGCCACCAAGAAATCAGGAGCCATTGTCAAACCGAACAGTGAATTAGTCTGTGAGTTCGACAAAGGAGGATTGCTGTATCCTTGTGACAATCTGGCCAAACTTGTGAAAACCTTGGCGGATACATTTACGTTCTACTTTTCTGCTGAAAAGTTGCACTCCTTCAGCATACACGATTTCATGCAGTTCTTGGCAGGTATCAAACTGGATAGAGTTGGCTGCGAAATTCACAGCAAAGAACTGACCGCAAAAGTAGTCCAGCTTTTTCTGCTCACGCGTATGCACTTCTGGACAAAATCTTTGAACAAAGACAGGAGTATCCAAAGGGAGCGCCAGAAACACTTGAAGTTGAGGAGGGTCAAGTAATTTGACCTCTGAACGTGATATGGAAGTATGTTATGACAAATGTGTGATAAATAAACATGTTTTACCATTTCCCTTGCGTGTATTTAGTATGCATCTAAAGCCGTAAGTTAACAGAAATCATTGGATCTTGCATAGATAGAACTATCGCTAAAATATTTAAACAAAATGTTCAATATCAAAGAGCCTCCAGCTGCAGCATTCCAATCTCCACTTCAAGTTTCTCAAGGAAAAGGAGCCGGAAAACGTAAATGCTTCGAAGATTTCACGCCGAAGGGAAGCCCCTACAATTAAGAGGAAATGAAGGGGGGGGGGGGGTACGGACTGAGAGAAAATTTAAAAAAACGCACTGCACTGCAGCCAATATACTCGCTATGAATGATGGAAACAGTTTAGTGTTTTTCCCTCTTTGTGAAATGTAAAGTCGGCAAGTCGTTTATTTCAACTGAACTAGACTATAAACATGGTAAAATCAGCTCAACAAGAACACGATAATAAGAACGACATAGGACGGGCGCTGAAAATTTAGCGCCTGTCCTCTGTCGTTCTTTTTCTCGCCGTACTTTTGCGCTGCTTTTACCATGAAGATCAACCAACTAGCCTAGTTTTGCACGCTGTTGCAGATTAAACATGTCAAAGGAAACCGATATTAGGAAACTTTTAAATATGATAACCTCCGTCTGATTTAAAAGCATTCTTGTTTTTTTTTTCTATTGCTTAGCACCGCTCAGAACTTACAACACATGCTTCTTAGCGAAACAAACACGTAGGCACGGGCGCGGTGTATAAGCGATTATTAGAAAGAAGTGAAACTAACGTCTAGCAGCCATACGCAAAGCAGGCAAATACCGCCGCAAGCACCTACGGCGCAGGTAGCGCCACCTGGTGTGGCCGCCATCTTTCATCGGGAATTCGTACAGCCCTCCGCTCTTGCCCGTCACACTTCCCCCCTCTAGCCACCATAGTCTTACAAATAAAATCGTCGAAAAAAGGGCTTCGTTCTGTTTCGTTTACTTTATGCGTTTACCTACGCAGCCAAGTGCGCTGTCGTCGTTTCGATGGTGGCGACTCCTCACGCTGTGGCCGCGAAGCTCGCAACATGCCACGGGCCTGGCGGCGCCGCGCAACATCGCTCAGTTTTGCAGCTTACCTAGTTCTGGAAATGTTCATATGTATCTGCAAGGCTTGTGTTGGCTGGCGTTGAGCGAGGCTTCGTTTCAAAAGCGAATACCACTGCATAAATGAAGCTTCTCCAAAACAAAACGTTTACAAGCCGATCTGATTCACGCGTATTACATTCTAAAATAAACGTCCACTCACCTTGACGGCACAACCAAACGGCGAAGGAACAGACGACATAAACGTGGCGGAAAGAGCGCTCACTTTGTCGTATGCCTGACAAGTTTAGTGGTCGTTGGTTACTTCTCTGGTTCGTAAAATTGTAAATCAACGTAGAAGCACAGAACATCTATACACTACCAATTAGAGAAGGGAAACTGTACCTTTGACAGTGCAACGAAAATAAGGGTAGCGGTGGCGTTGTGAACTAACTTAACCGACCTAGAGACGGCGGTAGTAGGCCTATCATCATCATTGCGCTAGGGTATGGTGGCTAGAAGGAGAGGTGTCAGCATCGGCGCGCCGGAGAGCGAGCGAGAATTCCCAACCAACCAAGTGGCTTTGAAAAGAAGAAAAAGGAAGAAAAAAGCGCAGTCCCGTTACTGCCTCTCTTAATCGAGGGCACCGTCACAGTTATGCGCAGGGAAGGGCGAATGGAAATTGAAGAGACAGAAGAGAAGAGGTAAGAGAAGGGTAGGGAAAAGCATTCGCACAGTATCACATTGCGTGCGTCCGAAACCGCTGCGATAATCCGCAACCATCAGGAAAAGCCACCGAGAAGGCCGGAGAATTAATTCACCGAAAAAGAAGAGGATGAGCCTAAGAGGCGCATGAATGTAAAAATTAGACATATTCGTCCAATACACAATCTAAAGTCAATGCTTAGCATACAATTCGATGATATATTTCCTCATAACGCGAAACAATTGGCATATAGGTATTTAAATGACCAGTTAGCAGATTATCTAGCCCACCTAGAGATAAGCAATATCATAGCGACTGATGCATCTGTCTCAAAAGAAAAGGCTGGGGTTGGCATCTTCTCTCCTTCTTTGGACTGGTCCTTTTCGATTCGACTCCCAGATTATACCCCGGTATTCATGGCAGAATTATTGGCCATTGTTCTTGCCCTACGCAAATTACCCTCAAGCGAATCATTAGCAGTGATCATTACAGATTCGTTATCAGTTTGTAATGCACTTTCTGCGGCAGTAAATTCGGAGCTGATGAATACGTTTCGGCATTTAGTACCGAAAAACGTAAAAAAACTGCATTTGCTATGGGTACCAGGCCACCGCGGATTATATTTGAACGAAATGGTGGACTCTTTAGCAGCAGTATCCCTGGGTGGGCCCACCATTCCAGTTTTGCCAGATACGGCTTACGTAACTGCGCTAAGGTTCCGAAATGCTTGCCTACACTGGGGAAAAGGTAATTTGGATAACTTCAAAGATTTCGAGCATTTGAGCTATTGCTGGAATAAACAGTGGTGTTTATCTCGCCAGTTAGAGGTCACTTATACCAGATTGCGCTGTGCAGTTCCACAACTAAATTATTACCTTAATAAAGCTCAGCTCAAGGCGTCACCGCTATGCATTTGGTGCAACGAAATTGAAACGATTGAACATTTCTTTTTATTCTGTCATCGTTATTCTTATCAGAGAAAAAGATTTTTAGTAGCCCCATTACAAAAGCTAGGAATACAAGTAAATTTACCAGTAATTTTATCACTTGGCGGAGCTTCATTTGGTTACTGCCACAGGGATGTATGCTCCGCTGTGTTTAACTACATCAACGCAACTAAAAGATTACCATGCTAGTGAACCACTACCTTTTCAGATCTTTAGTTTATAATTCATAGTAATGTCTTTCAAAAACAAAAGATGGTTTGACCGCTTGCTCAGCACACATTTTTGTTTTTCTGGTAGTATTATTTTACGCTACTTTTTCAGATTGGCTTCATTTTTAGTTTAGTTTCATTTAAGTATCCTGCCGCCCGGTTCTTGGCCCATCCCCCTTTGTGGGTAAGCGCCATCCATCACAGGTCATCAGCATCAGCATCACACTCGCGTGACCAGAAAGCGCAAGCATGAGAGAGGAAAGAAAAAGGCCGAATGATTTCGGTTCAACGACAGGGAAAAAAAACAGTTGAATGCACAGATAGGAGATACGTGCGTGGGCACGTACCTCAGGGACGAAAGAGGAAAAAAAACATTGTTCCAGTTTAACGAGATGGGAAAAAAAGAAAAAAAACTGTTGAACTTACAGATTAGTGTCCTGTTGACCTTGGTGAAATAATCCAGTGGGGGCACAGAACACTGGCAAGGGCGGAAAGCCCGAACACGAGAGAAAAGGAAAAAAAAGTTCAGTTCAGTCAAAAAAAAAGGAGGAAAAAAAAAGAAAAAAAGAAAAGGAAATAAAGTTTAGCTGAACACACAGATGAGAGTTCCGAGGAACTCGATGTGTCAATCCCGTCGCTCTAGTTCGCCGGAACGATTGCTTCATGCGCAGCGATAGCCGCCGCACACAGGCCACGAACCGGAGAATCAGGGGGGAGGAACACCATCACTGCGCGGATAGCGGCTACAAGTGCGGAGATCACCGCGTCCCTCGGGTCTGCCTCGGAGTCGGGGCAATCCAGAGGAGGGGGCGAAGGGGCACTCGTGCTTGCAGCAGGCGCACTGGTAGGAGGGCGAGGTGCAGGCACTGACGCCGATCGACGACCGGAGGCGACAGCGTCCCGAAAGGAGCGGCCCTAGACGACTTCCACGCTGCCTCGCTTGTCGATGGTGTTGACAGCGGTTCTGGCTTTCTCCGGCGCATGGCGGCGCGTCACGGGGCCATCCGAGGAGGCGATGATGACGGCGGCCTTGCGCTGAATTTGCCAGAAAGGGCAGCGCGGTTCGTAAGCTAGATGCGTGCCACTGCAGTTAATGCAGCGAGGGCGCTCCGCAGGACAGGGCGCTTTGGCGGGGCTGCCGCCGCAGCGGAGGCAGCGTTGGTCCCGCGAACAGGTCGCGGTGGCGTGGCCGAAACGGCCGCAGCGGGCGCACTGAAAGGGCCGTGGCAGGCGAGGACAGACAGGCCGGCGGAGCTTGAAAAGGGCCACAACCAGCGGAACCGTAGTGCCCTGAAACGTGATCGCGAGGCACCTGCCTCGTCGGACGCAGGGGATGACCGGGACAGCTGAGTCGAGGCTGGCCACGATTTCCTCCAAGTCAAGGGTTGCGTCGACGCCATAGACGGTGCCCACGCAGCTGTTTACCACAAGGAGCTTCCCCCTGACGTGGGTGTCGCAGATCTGGCTCATCTGGAGCAGGGGTGTGGAATCCGCGAGGGGCTGAATGTCCACAGCGACGACGTTGCGCCGAAAATTGACGCGGACGCGTCGAGTGGCCGAGAAGCCCGAGAGGAAAGCCCCGATGGCTTTGCGGGTCGTGGCGAGGTAGTTGGCCTTCTTGCCAACTGGACGGTAAAGGATGGTGCCGCCGTGCTCTCCCACTGCTGCAGGAAAGGCCGGGGGCTGTGTGACGGGCTCAGGAGCTGGGTCGGCGTCCAGTTGAGCTGGGGGGCGAGGTGGTGAGTTTAAGCTGAAGCTGGGGGCACCAGTTTCCTCCCCTGTCGTGTCCTGACGATGTCGTTATGACGACGGTGGTGTTTGGTGTTCCCATGAGGAACTAGAGGTGAACGATTCGTCTGTCTCCGAGGAGTCCGCCCGAGTCGGCGCGTCTTCGATGGAGCGCTCTTCCTCGCGCGCGCCCGTAGGCGAGCTTTGCGATGTTGATGCCGACGGCCATGGTCGTAAGTCGCGAAGCGTCGGTGTTGACGACGCATCCTGATGCTTTTGCTGCTTCGGGTGGAAGTCAGCCTTCAGGTTTTGGTTGGCCCGAGCTCGGTACCGAAGTACAGGCAGGCCCATGACTAGGGGTAGCCCTCAGAAGGGCTGTGCGCCCAAAGGCGTGAAGCGGGCGTTGAAAAATACCGCACGGGAGGAGCGAAAAAAAAGTGCGACCGTCCAGGAGAAAAACTCGCGTCAACCCCCGAGCGAGAATTCATCCGGATGTGGCAGCGCTGTGGTCGCTTTCGAGATGCCCTTACTCGCGCCCGCGCATCAGTCATTTTTCGTTGCAAATATTTCACGCTACCCTGCGGATTATAACAAAGTCTACCTGTCACAATTCTGGCGGCACGCTGCAAAGAGTGTATTGGCACTGAAAACTACTGTTTTCAATTCACTTCGTGGTATATCAGCAACGGAGCTTAGAAGATAGAGTGAGCTACTGTGGCGGTGTCGCTCACTGAAGCAGACAATAACGGGGCTCACTTTTCTCTTTTTAAGAATCACTTCAGAAGATAGAGAATCAAGTGACTTGCCATCAGCTTGACACCAAAACAAAGTGCATGCAGTTTTAAAATTTGACGCCGCAGTTTTCTCCGTGGTCTCAGTGCACGTAAAGGTATCGGTAGCCGTTATTTTTATGACTTGCGCAATCAAGATCTAATTTTACAAGCAAGACATTTATTTTCTCTAGAACAAAAAAAACCTGAAAGATACACACAACATATACATCAAGGTTGAAGAAAACTGGAACCTATATAAAACTAAGCTAAAACAAGTGAATGAGGCAACTAAAGAGAAAAGTAATTATACGATGATAGAATGCGTATACATACACACATGACATTTATATTTCATTGGCAACATAGGTACAGTCACAAACCAATTCACGAAAAAATTGATTTCTGCATATGTAAAACACAACCAGAAAGTGACGTCCTAGTTGTTAATGGGAGATTTATAACAATGTGAACAAGACAATATTAAAATCACATGAAACAACAGAGTGTGAGCAATGCACAATAACAGAAAATAAAATCTTGTTCGCTCAGTTAATGCTGTGACAGCTAAGTCACAGTATTAACTGAGCTTTGAAAACTTCATTTTTTCTCTCTTTTTTTTTATTGGACGCATTCTTTCCAGCAAGGAGAAAATGCATTCTTGTCAGAGTAAAGAATCTAATTATCTGATTTGTCACTTCCGATTTGTGGTTTTCACAGCCGACCATATTCAACCTCTTCATAGACAGGAAAGATATAAGGTCTGTTATGCTGTAACTTTTCAACTTGTTGAAACTGAAGCAATGGGCGAATACATCTTCCTTAGCTTTGAGCAGGTCTCTTGAGGACTCGGACGGCTATAGAAGGCATGATTCTGCCGGAAGCAAGCTGGAATTCTGAGTGAAGCAACAACCCGCTACATTCGTTGCACTTGCCCCACCGCGGTGGTCTAGTGGCTGAGGTACTCGGCTGCTGACCCGCAGGTCGCGGGTTCGAATCCCGGTTGCGGCGGCTGCATTTTCGATGGAGGCGGAAATGCTGTAGGCCCGTGTGCTCAGATTTGGGTGCACGTTAAAGAACCCCAGGTGGTCGAAATTTCCGGAGTCCTCCACTACGGCGTCTTTCATAATCATATGGTGGTTTTGGGACTGTAAACCATACATATCAATCAAAAACATTCGTTGCACTTCGTCTTTTTCACCACCTTCTGGGCCACATAGCCACTGACGTAAGAAGTGATCAGGGAGTCATTTTTTACGTCCAATGAGATCAGTGTGGTCAGGGAGGGCTTCACGAGCAATAATAATTCCATGAACCTCATTGAGGCGCCTCACATCTAGCAGCTCATCTACCTTGTCCTGCAATTTTATTGAACTATTGTGGATGCCAGGGCATAGAAGGCTGCTCGGAACTCCAGAAGGTATGTTTCCACTGGAGGGTGACTATGCCAAACTGTATAAACTGAGGCAATTCACAGAGATCAAAAACTGTGTCGGCGAAGGGGGATCAATCGAGCCCAGACATTTGCTTCGGAATTCCAAAAGGATAAGTGCGTCTTGGCAGAGGCGAGACGTCATCAACTATTTATAGCCCAAGGTTTTCGTGACATAGTGCCGGATGGACAGGGTGCTGGTCAGAGTGACGTGGAATCCTTCGGCAGTTGACCCACTCAGAATCCCACCCTCCTTAGGTAAAGCTTTTTCCCAAGCTGCTAAGAAACCATTGATAACATGCTTGTAGCTATGGACGATGAATATTTTGTCAAAATGAGTTTCGCACACAACGCAGTCCTTTTTCCAGTGGTTTGTCAGCGCGACGAATCGTACGCCTCTAGGCCTTGCGCTGTTCATCGTCGGCGGTAGCAGAGAAGAGAGACGCTTTCTTCCCTTGTTTGTGGGCTGAAGCATATCCCGCATTGCATCCAGGTGCAAAGCAGTGTCTTTACTGTTTACTCATCACTATTGCATGGTGACATTGGGACGTATTGATCCCGAACAAGTGGAAATAGGCAAAGCGCCGACGTTGCGGCTTGCGAGCACACGAGCAAGCGATTAAAGTGCAGCGCTAGCGGCTGCCAAGCGCTCTCGACCGATCACGGTAGTGTCTTGCGCGCCGCTCCGCGGCCGATTGAAATACCAGAACGCTTCCTTTCAAGGCACGGCCGGGGTGATGCTGACACCCACGGAGGAAGGAAAGGCAGCAGAAAGGTAGGTACCTTTCCTTCCTCCGGCTGACACCTCTCCTTCTAGCCACCATAGCTAGGGCTGCTTTGGTAGCGAGTGCGTTGCATCGCGGTGCGCGCCCGCAGGTTTATGCGCGTTTATTCGCTGCTACCGCGGGGTGGTGTTCGTGCACACGGCACCCTAACGTTGCTATAAATATTTCCGCTATGCCGCCAGGTGACCGAGAGGCCTCAATGGGCAAAAACACGCCCAGCAAGTAGGCTTACATTGTTTATCGACAATCGTGAATGCAGCACTATACATGTAAACAAGGAACACTCTCTCAAAGAGTTGAACCATACATGCAAAAAATAACAGTAATCGCCATCTGTTCAATAAATTACCCGCTGAAATTGTGCAACTTTGTCTCTTGTCTTGTTCAGTCAGACAACGATATTTACACTGGACATCTCTTGCACAGTACTTGGTATCGTGCTGCCCGTTGTCTTTCTCACCCCACATGCTCTCAAAAAGTAAAGTGTCAGTACGATTAGCCTGAGCCGCAATGTGATATTTGACAACGCATTGGCGAGCAGCACATTGCGTTGAATAAAAAGAAATAAAACAAATTCTCATCCGGAATCGGCCTCCTGCATGAAAACAGGCACCCTTGCACCATAATCAGAACCAATGAGAAGACCAAATATTTTCGTAGGAAACACTGCTTGCTCGCCCTACTGTCCTGTGCCAGCGCCATGTGATTATTTCCTCTTCTTTCACTAGAAACAGTGGCTCTGGGTACGATTTGAAGACAGTGATAAATTCGAGATCACCGTTCGCAACAGGTTCAATTACCAAGCGGCGATCTTTTATTCAGATTGACTAAAGAAACTACTGCGACAGTACGAGAAGCACTAATAAGTTAGCAGTGATTATGTAGAAAAGTGAAGTTGGTTTTTGCTAAAGTAAGCCCATTAATAAAAACTTTTGCTAATGAATATTTGCTTGCTTGGAACCAAATGGCCCTTATTTTTTTAATTACCTTCAAAGCTTTTACGCTTTGCATTGACAGATGAATAAATTAGTTTTCTTTGTGCCAATGGTGCATAGTCATCAAAGACACTGCTCAAACGATGGACAACGGCAGAAGCTGAATTCACATTTGATTCTTCACTACTTCCTAACTGTCTGCCTCACTCTTAACACGGGTATCATACAAAACTAGTTCTTTTGGCTACATATTTCACAGCAATATTAAGGAAATAGCTGTTAGTAGACATTCGAATTATCATCATGTACAAAAACTGGCCAACGTTGATTATACCTACTGAGTGCACTCAGTCTTTGTTTTTTTTTAAAAATTAACATATCTTTAAAATGCTTTGTCATGTGTCAGGTATTTTACATAGAACAAATAATATTACAGTAAAAGGTCGTTATTTGAACTCAGTTAAATAAAAGCACACAGCCCTGTGTATTTCTATTGGGGGAAATCTCTCGACAATTGAACACTTTGGTATCCACAATAGCTAATTCAAACTGGGGGCCCCTTGTTTTGCAGCTCTACAAGTCTGTCCAGAGTGATCCCAACATTTTGCAAAAAGAAGCCAAACTAGAGGAGGAAAACAACTGAACGGGAGCACTCAGCAGATGACATTTCGGATGCCGAACTGGAGCCCTTGGACAAGCTAGAAATGATGGTCATCCATGAAGTCACAGTGGAATCAATGGAAGCGAATGCAAATTACTGATTACTTCTAATTTTGATTGCATTAACTCTTTCATGTAAACAAACATGTTTCGAAGCATAAATATTGACATACGTTTGACCACTAAGGCTCACTGCTTGCGTGCATGTCGGTGCTTGTTTTTGGCATATCATCTGCCTGATTCACACTCTGCAAAGCAAAGGCCTCTCCCATGATAGGCCAATCAACTTGGTCTTGTGCTCTCTGCTGCCACGTTATACGTACAAACCTGTAATATAATCCGCCCACCTAACCTTCTGTCTTCACTTCATGCGTTTTCCTTCTCTGTGAATCCAGTCAGTTACCCTTAATGACTAGCGGTTATTCTGCCTGCGTACTACATGCCCAGCCCATGTCCATTTCTTCTTCTTGATTTCAACTACGATATCCTTAACACCGATTTGTTCCTTGACGCACTCTGCTCTCTTCCTGTGTCTTAAGGTTACACCTATCATTTTTCTTTCTATTGCTCGCTGCGTCGTCCTCAATTTAAGCTGAACCCTCTTTGTAAGCCTTCAGATCCAGGAGGTAAGAACGTGCAAGATGCAGCTCTTATACACCTTCCTCTTGAGGGTTAGTGAGAGACTATCATTCATGATTTGGGAATGCTTGCCAAATGTGATCCACCCATTCTTATTCTTCCTTAATATTCTAGGTAATTTACTCTCATGGTTCGGCTCAGCGATTGCTACCTCTACAAGACATGTCTTGCTTAATGAAGGTACGGGTTCTTGCACAGTTTTTTTAGAACTTTGATAGCGTCACTTCCAACATGCACGTGGTATCAGTAACTGTTTCAACACTACTATAGCTGTACGTACCACTGCCTTGCACAATAACAGAAAATAAAGTCTTGTTCGCTCAGTTATTACTGTGACAGCTAAGTCATATATCTTAACTTTGAAAACTTCATTTTTTCTCTTTTTTTTGCAGACACGTCTTTACTTTCACAGCAATCTATGCACAATGTGAAAAAGACGTGCTGCTAAATATGCACTACTACAAGCCCATTTGTTACCTAGTTATATGTGATAGTCTATGCAAAGTTTGACACATAGTGTGAAGTACAGTATGTGCACCCCATGACATGCACTGTCCAAGAATTTTGAAGCCTGCACATTTCCTGTAAATCGAATAATTCGTAAAGCAAAAAACAACAATCTATGCACCCAATATTGTACAGCTTGAACATACTGTATGCTACCATGGCTTTTCAGTATAAGTCTTCCATTTGTCCGCCTGGCATATTGGTGGCGCACGGGGTTGTCACTATTTTATTTATTTATTTATTTATTTATTTATTCGAGTACCTACAGCGCCCAGTTTGGGCATTACAGTAGGGGGGAGGAGACATAAAACTTGAAATTGATACAGGGTATGAATACCGATAACAAAACAAGTAAGCATGCTCAGCTTATACAGTGTGTACACATTCTCGGGGACATGAGGCAATCAAGGAAAAGTAAAACACAAACAGAAATGCAGACAGAAATTGGCATCTTTCATTTCAACAAAAATTGTGACTGAGCATTTTGAAATGAGGGTGGCGGGGTGGATACAATATATTCTGGTAGGTTGTTCCATTCGTGTGTGGTTTTCGGGAAGAAGGAGTTTTTGTAAGTATTTATGCGACATCGGTATTCGCGAACTTTGCGGGAGTGATCTAGGCGAGAAGATACATAAGTGGGATCTTTAATGTACACGTCTTTATTTAAACTAGTGCTACCAATATAAATATTATGAAATAGATTTAATCTTAAGAATTTGCGCCTGTCCTGCAGGAGAGGCCAACCCAAATGTTTACGAATGTACGAAGAGCGGTTAGTGAAATCATAGTTACCAGACACAAAACGTCCTGCTCGTTTCTGAACCCTTTCTAGCTCATTAGTACATATTTTAGTGTCTGGATCCCAAGCCACACAACCGTACTCTAAAATTGAGCGAACGTTAGAAATATAGAGCGTTTCCTTTAGTTTAGGTGGGGCCTGTTTAAAGTTACGCTTCAGGAAGTTCAATACTCGGCTCGCTTTAGCACCGACGTATTCAATGTGGTCGTTCCAGGATAGGTTGCTCGTAAAGAAAACGCCTAGGTACTTATATTTAGACACAACTTCCAAACGATTGTCTCCAAGAAAGTAATTCGTATTTAGAATGTTCTTTTTGTTTGTGTAGCGAACGGTATTACATTTTGAAAAGTTAAGTGTCATGTTCCATGTGGTGCACCATGATAACACAGCATTTAGATCACTTTGTAGTTGAGCAGAATCTTGAGCAGACGTGACGTCACGATATATGCAGCAGTCATCTGCATACATGCGCATGCGGCTGGATACTTTATGGATTATATCATTTATAAATATCAAAAAAGAAGGGGTCCCAGAACAGATCCCTGGGGGACCCCTGATAAGACATCGACATCAGATGAATTCACTCCCTCGAGAACAACCCGCTGTTTTCTACCAACAAGATACGCTTCAAGCCACTTCAACAAAGAGGGAGGGATATTTAGAGCAGACAGTTTAAGTAATAATAAATTGTGTGATACAGAATAAAAGGCTTTTTTGAAAATCTAAAAATACACAGTCCACTTGGCATCCATTGTCGATCGAGGCAGCTATATCATGACTAAATTCAATTAGTTGAGTATCGCAGGACAACCCTTTTCTGAAACCGTGTTGCGTAGTGCATAAAAAGTTATTATCTTGAAGATGGGAGATTAAATTGGTATAGATAATGTGTTTCATCAATTTACATATTACACAAGTTAGCGAGATTGGTCTGTAATTTTTTGTTCGCGTTTTGTCTCCAGCTTTGAAGATAGGGGCAACGTTGGCACTTTTCCAGTCGTCAGGTAAACAGCCAAGCGCCATTGATTTTTCGAAGAGCAAGACTATAAATGGTACAAGTGAGGCAGCACAGTTTTTTAAAACATAATTAGGAATAGCATCAGGACCAGGTGCCGCATTTACCTTAATTTTTTGTAGCAGAGCTAAGACTCCACGTTCAGTAAAACATATTTCAATCATTTCTGAATTTTTTCCGACTAACTGAGGGCCGCTGGGTAGGCAAACTGATTGGGTGAAAACAGACTGAAAATAAAAATTGAATCTCTCAGCTTTGCCCTTTAAGTCTGCGCTGAAGTTGAGGTCATATATAACATCTGGAATCGTTTCCTTCACAGCCTGCTTGCTTTTAACGTACTTCCATACTTCTTTCGGGTTATTTTTGATCCTATCAGTTAGGCGACCCAGATGCTCAAGTTCAGCGCAGCGCATCGGTTTAGCAACACTCTTGTTTAGTTGTTTTAACGTTTCATGTAGCTCGCGTTGTGGTGTCTGGCGGTACTTTCGATAAACGCGGTGCCCGCGATTAATCAAGGCCTTGAGGCTGCTGTTAATCCAGGGCTTACTAGTTCTACGCTTTGAGGAAAGCACCCATGACGGAACATTAGTGTGTATCAGTGATAAAAGCTTAGTTTTGAACAAGTGCCATGTAGTATTCAAATCCAGGTTGGTAGCATGTTGTCTGAACTCCGGTAAAAACTGATCTAGCTCTCGGGAAAGAGAGACATAATCTCCGCGATTATAATAAGACACTTTTCGCGGTAACGGATTCGGGCGGCGCACAATATCGCAACTTATTGATCCAACAACGACTTCGTGGTCGCTTATACCTGGTATTGTTGTGACAGAAGAGATTAGAGTTTGGTCATTGCAAAAAATTAAATCAAGCACATTATTGCAAGAGGAACCTAGTCTGGTAGGACGAGATACAAATTGAAGTAGCGAATGATCGTTAATCATTTCACAAAAAGCAGAGTACAGAAGCGACGACGTGTTAGATTTAGGCTGAAGATGGACCCATTCGATGTTTGGCAAATTAAAATCGCCCGCCAAAATAACACGCGTTGCATCTAGAGCTAGTAAAATATTGCTAAGCTGAAACAATGACTCGGGGCCTTTCTGTGAAGGTGGCCTGTAAAACGACCCGATAGCCATAGCGGAGCCGTTAGCGAGGATAACCTTACACCAGACCGTTTCGCATGATGGGGTATTTAGGTTTATTGGCACGCTACTGATAGCACTGTGGACAAGGACGAAAACGCCCCCACAATGCACATTGCGATCTTTTCGATATGCCGTATAGTTCGGCGGAAAACTTTCGCTGTCAGTTATGGTGTCATCCAACCACGACTCAGTGCCCACAACGACGTGTGGCTTTACTAGTTCAACAAGTGCACCAAACTCCTCCTTTTTGTTCTTGAGGCTACGGCAATTTACAACAATTATTTTAAGTTCCGTTACAGCATCTGTCTTTTCGCGCGATAGAGGTTGAATTGGTGGCTATCGGGCATTGCACTTCACGCTAACACTAGCCGCGTCATACCTAAAAACTTGTGTGCCAATCTTGAGCTTATTGAAGTTTAGCTTGAAATCACCACCGCGTTCTCTAGCAAACTGGAGTAACTTTTTACGCTCCAATCTAACCTTTTCAGAGTAGTCTTCGCTGATAGAATAGTCGGTTCCCTTTAGTTTCCGCGCAGCGGCAAGCACCCGTTGTTTTTCTTTAAATGACACGTACTTCACTGTTATCGGCCTGTTGTTTTGCTGTGAAAAACGCCCAAGCCTGTGGGCTCGTTCTATCGATGTTACAGAAGCATCAACGCTTAGTTTTTCGGAGCAAAAAGTCAAAATTCGTTCCTCAGATTCCGCCCACGTTTCACCAGCGGTATCATCAAGACCATAAAATAGCAAGTTATTTCGGCGTGATCTATTTTCTAGATCGTCTTGGCGTTCGCGCATGGAGGCAAACGATGCAGCAAGTGATTCAACTCAAGCCGTCACTCTCCCTACTTCTTCTTTCAAAGGCGGAACACATGATGCGCTGGCTTCAGCACGCTCGACCTTAGCCGCGAGATCAGATACGTTTTGTTTGATAGCTTGTTGCTCACAGCGTAGGGTGCGAATTTCATCAAGAATGTCTGACTGCTTCTGCAACATCTGAGGGATTTGCATGATTGCAGAAAACATTTTTTGTTCTTGCTCCTCGGAAAGGGGGCCAGGATTCTGCTCGATATCGCCG
Organism: Rhipicephalus microplus; assembly: GCF_043290135.1. NCBI lineage: Eukaryota > Metazoa > Arthropoda > Arachnida > Ixodida > Ixodidae > Rhipicephalus > Rhipicephalus microplus. The sequence continues at coordinate 100,913 of NW_027464743.1, read as the reverse complement.
GACAGCAGCAAAAGCAACCCAACAATAACATCTCCGCTTTCCGAGTAGTTTGTAACAACATGAAATAAATCACAAATAAGCACACTGACACATGTGGGATCTGACGCCAGCTTTCTAAACGGTTTTCCATATACACAACGATAGGAATAACCAACCTGCAGAAACAGTAGGCGTAAATGCCTGGCGTCCATGGCGGCGCCAGATCCCGGAGTGGCAGGTTGAGGTGCCTGCTTAAGTAGTATCCCATCCTGGTGTGACCAAGGTTGCCAGAGGATGAGACGAACGGCTGCCGGCAGCGCTGTCATGTCCAGTGGCGGGTTGCGATCACAAGGGCATATGAAAGCGGGGGCACACGTGATTCATGTCGGCATTCTTGATAGGAAACAAGCACGCTGAGCCGAAGGTGCCGCAGACGGTAGTCATCACCTGCATCAGCTGCAGAAACAGTAGGCGTAAATGCCTGGCGTCCATGGCGGCGCCAGATCCCGGAGTGGCAGGCTGAGGTGCCTGCTTAAGTAGTATCCCATCCTGGTGTGACCAAGGTTGCCAGAGGATGAGACGAACGGCTGCCGGCAGCGCTGTCATGTCCAGTGGCGGGTTGCGATCCCAAGGGCATATGAAAGCGGGGCACACGTGATTCATGTCGGAATTCTTGATAAAAACAAGCACGCTGAGCCGAAGGTGCCGCAGACGGTAGTCATCACCTGCATCAGCTGCAGAAACAGTAGGTGTAAATGCCTGCCGTCCATGGCGGCGCCAGATCCCCTATGGCAACTCTAGAGCTTCTTACGACTGGATGTGGGTAGCTTTGAAATCAGTGGTCTCTTTTTAGTCCAGTTTTTTAGAAGAAAAAAAACAGACTCATGAGCAGGGTGAGACAGAAATGGTTGAACAAATTATGTTCAATAAATAAATTGTCTTCAACCATACCTTGCGAAGATTTTGGCCCACTGAGCTTGCTTTCAGTGATGACACATTCACCGCTGGCTTGAGGTAGGTTCAGAATGATGAGGCATCCAAGCGTACACTGCTACGAGCAGTTTCTTAAAGGCTGCTGTTGAATTGTGAAGAAAAAACAGTCCTGGTAACTCTGGTAGAAGCGTGAACGGATTGGTGATGCACGACTAAGATTGTATATGGGAACACTGCATATAAGAAAGGTAGTGTAGACATACCATTGCTGTTTTTCTGAATTTGTCTAGTGGATGGCAATATAATGAATTTGTTTTAGAGATGTTCTTCAGAGGACAAAGCTAGGTAATTCCTCAATTGTATGGACTATATGGTTCATGCAAGTGTATATGCTTCAATGCAAACTTACGAAAAACGTACGAATGCGTATATGTAGTAAAGGTTCAATTGGCTTTACTATGTATTGAATTTATGAGCATATATTTCAGCAGACTTATTCCGAGCAAAAACAGGTAGAACTTATGCTAATATGTGCTACAAATTTTAGCAGTAAAGATATTTTCAGCGAATGTGACAACGAAGTAAACAATCTCAAACATTCACAAGGTGTGCACCTCATTAGCTGTAGAAGTCGAAAAGCCTTATGAAACGACAAAAACTGTAGCGCATGCCAAAGAAAAGGGCCATGATCAGATGCAAAGCAGCCCATTTTCTCTCACTAGCGAACACGCTCTCATTGTGCAAGATTATTTCGGCTTCGTTGGCAGTCCCCGAGCAATTCGCTGGCGTTGAATTTTCACGCTGCAGGCTACGCAGCCGGACGTCGGTGAAGCACAGCAGCTGACATGGTTCACAGCCTTTAGACACGTGCGCTTCGCCGTAACGGCCCGTAAAGTCTGACACACAAGTTCGCATTGATATATCAAAGCTGAATTAAAACGGAGCTTCGCAATGCCAATCGACAAAAAGTACCACGGCTAACCACGGATAATTTGAACAAATTAACCAACAGAAACGCAATCGATGCCAATGTATCTTGAGTGTCAAAATAATCTAAATATTTGGAAAAAACACCGCTCTTGTATTATTAGTAAAAGTAAGAAAAAAATACTTTATTCCATATTTATAGAAAATGACATAGTAACTACTCTTTTAACGGCTTTTTGATACATCCTGAAATTTCAATTTCAATTTCAATTTTTTAGATTTTTATTTTTCTGTACGTGCAACAGAAAAAACGAAGCAAAAGCAAAAGGCTACATAGCCTGACGGAGGCTTTTGCTCCGAAATACAGTCTGGCAAAATAAAATAAAATAAAAACTAAAATAACATGTCATACACAACTTAGCCGCAATTAGAGAACATCATTATATACAGATACAATTTGCAAATTCTGATCACACATGTAACCATCACAAATATAAAGAAAGAACAGGACAGTAAATAGTAATGAAAATACCTAAAAAACATCGTAATATATACAATAGGTGAGGTAAGGAAAGCATCTGGAGACACATACATCCTAAGCACCTTGAACAAACAATAAGCAAAAAAAAACAACAAAAGGACACAAATAGTGTACTCTAAGCAATTGGGACACAGAAAGTAATAAATAATCCAAATTTCTGTATTAAGTGTATTCAATACAATTATAAAGGAGAAATTCCTTGAACTTATTTTTGGAAGTTTTCTTATTTAGGTCAAGTACGTCACCCAGTTTGTTGAGGAGACTCGGTATTTGATAATCAATATGTTGTTGACCATAGGTTGTTCTAGTTTTCGGTGTTCTTATACTATGTGTACGGAGATAGTACTCAGCACATCGAGAAGAATCGTACATGGGGTATAGTTTATTATTTTGGATATACAATAATAACTTTTAATGATATATTTGGTTTGCTTGTAATATGAGATATTAAGGGAATAACGGACGTGCGCTAAGACCTTGTGGCATACCGTGATATCCCTCGAATAGTCTTAGTACCTTCTTTTGTAGTGTAAGTAATGTTTTATAGTTTTGAGCCGTCGTTGTTCCCCAACATAAGACACAATAACTTAGCCTGAAATATATCAGTGTAACGCTTTCTTTAGCCAAAGTGGTAATAACGGACATAGTTTGTACATACATCCAACGCTTCTACTTAGATCTGCTGCCAATTTATTTATATGTTCCTTCCAGGAAAGGTCTTCCTGGAACCACACACCCAAGAATTTCTGTACCTTGGCTTGTTCTAAAGTCTGACCCTCGAAGGAGACACTTAGACTTATATTCCGTGGCTTATTAATGGGTGCAAACAATATATATTTAGTTTTACTCGCGTTTAGCCGCAACTTGTTTAGTTTAATCCAGGAAGACAACTTATTTAGATATGTGTTTACAGACTTTTCAAGTTGAGAGATCGATGAACCAGCAAAAAATATATTGGTGTCGTCAGCATACATGATTAACTTAGGAGAATCCGGAATGAGAATCCGGAATGCTACACAAGTTATTTACATAAACTATAAACAACAGAGGACCAAGTATCGATCCTTGTGGGACACCTTTGTTGACCCTCGCACGGGGAGATGTCTCTTGATTAATAGCGACATACTGATAGCGGTCTGTTAAGTAATTTTGAATTAACCTATTGGCAACGCCATGGACACCGTAGTTATTAAGTTTTTCTAAAAGAACGCTGTGGTGCACGGTGTCGAATGCTTTGCGGAAGTCAACAAAAAGACCAAGAGTATATAGCTTTTTCTCAAAATTGGTTAGTATCTCGTTTTTAATATTGAGCAATGCAAGCTCGGTGGATTTACATTTTTGAAAGCCAAATTGGGCATCACTTATTACATTGTACTTCGCAAAACATTTTTGTAATCGAATATTAATAGCGCTTTCAAAAACTTTTGACAGAATCGGAAGTACCGATATCGGTCGGTAGTTTCCAATCTCTTGGTCATTACCACCCTTGAAAACCGGACATACGCGAGTTATTTTTAATTCATCTGGAAATACGCCGGTAACAAGAGCTAAATTAATAATATGTGACAACGCAGGTGATATAACATCAGCGACGTATTTTACTGGTATAGCTTTAATATCATCGTAACCTGCTGCACAATTGTTTTTTATCTTTGTTAATAATTCTTCGGTTTTATGACATGAGATAGTGTGCAGAACTATAGAGTTAGATAAGCGACGGTCATTTACAGGCAGTTGTGTATCCTCGTCATACCCCGCATCATCGAAATCACAACTTTTTATGAAGTAGTTATTCATTGCCGTTGCCACCTCTCGGTTACCAAGGCCACTAGAGTTTTCCAAAACCCTAGGAATGTGGCTTTGTTTTATTTGACCAGAAAGATTTCTAACCTCGCTCCAAATTTTGCTTGGATTATCACTTATTCTACTAAATAAATTCTCATAATACCTGAATTTAGCGCGCATTATTACACCATTTAGGTGGTTTCTGTATTTTTTGAACTCACTGAGTAATTTGATATCTCGTGTCTTTATAAACGCATGGTACATGTTGTTCTTCTTTGTAATTTTTTAAATAGCGCATTACTGATCCAAGGTTTTCTAATTTTCTGGCGTTTTGCGTTCTTCACAGACACCGGGAAAGCTTCGTCATAACATTTTATGAGTTTATTAATGAATAGCTTGTATACCAAGTTAGCATCCCTTTTTTGTAACACGTGGTTCCAGTCTGTTGCAATAACACGATACCGGAAGATTCTAAGCGTGTCAGCGTTGATCTGACGAGACCGTACTTTTTTATTCCTTTTGCAAGTACCATTGGAAGAAGGAATGGTGCAAGAGATCGGTAGATGATCGCTTATATCTACTGCCAGCGATCCAGCAACGCAAGACGTTGGGAGTGTGTTCGTCAAACATATATCAAGTAGTGTCGCAGTCTCTGCAGTTAGGCGGGTTGCCTTAGAAATTACGTTATTACAGGCAAACGAATTTGCCAGCGCTATTAACTGCCGTGAAGTTGCATCCTGAGAGAGCATATCGATGTTTACATCACCCATTATCACAAATGGAAAGCCAGTAGGACACAAGTACTCAAAAACGTCTTCAATGAATGAAATGAACTTTGTTTTACACCCCGAGGGTGGTCTGTAAACGATCACGAATGCTTTTTCTAAGCGAACCATGAGGCACTCTACAACTCCATTAACCAGGGAAAATTGGGGGACAACTTCATGCTTTAAGGATTGTTTGACGTAAATAGCCACTCCACCACCTCTGCCAACGGGACGCACTATGCCATTGTAAGTGTAGTTCTCAAAATATGGTGGATCTTCACCTACAGTTAGCCAGGTTTCAGAGAACAGCAACAAGTCAAAGCTAAATGTAAGGGAGCTAAATATACTGAGGATCCTATCTGTCTTGTGGCGTATGCTGCGTGTGTTTAAATGAAAAACCTTTATGCACCTGCGCGCAGCCACAAGAAGACCATTCACAGAACTGCTATCATGATAGTCATCACTAGGTATTGCTGTATCGGTGCTCATCTTAAACGAACGTATATCAGTTTGTGCATGTTAAAAAAAATGTTCACTCTGTGGCAGTTCCGCCCCCTTCCACGGTCATCTTGGCAAGATCATCTGAGTTTCTTATCTTTAGTATAGGCGAGGTTTCGTTTCTACGAGCAAATATCTTGCCCCCCGATCTCCAGACAAATTTCCAACGCATTTCCTTCTTTCTCTGAATAGCTGATCCAAGAAGCTGTTTTCCGTGTTTCGTCAAGTGCTCATTGACATATACTGCAGAAGATGTCTGGCTGCCCAGGTCCTTGCTGTCAATTCTAACTTTCTTTGACTTGCTTAGAATGGCAAGCTTCTTTGTCCTGCGCACAAAACGGACTACTATATTAGTTTGGTCATGATGAGCAGTCGGTACTCTGTGACAGATATCGACGTCATCTGAAGTTATTTCCTCTTGAATGGCACCACAGATTTTCTTAACTGCATCAAGGGGTTCAACATCAGATGGGACACCCTTAATTTCCAAATTATTTGAGCGCTGGTAAGTTTCGACCTCCTCTATTCTACGATGTAGTCTGTCATTTTCAGCTTTGAGCTCTTGGTTTTCTTTTATTACAGATTGAATATCTGCTCTGAGTTCTTTCACTTCGTTCAAAGCATCTTTTATATCTCGAAGTTCCTTTCTTAGTTCTCGTCGTAAGTCTTCGATTGCTTTAGCAGTATCGCGCGCATCCTTCGACATGGTTAGCCAACACAAATGCGTTCACTTGCAAACGATGATACAGGAACAGCACGTCCGGCAGCAGTGCACAAATCGCAAAAAAATAATAATAATAAATGCTGTTGAATACAACAGACAAATTCTCCCCTGAAACAGGGGTAGATTTAGTAAGCGATGCCAATGTGCACTGCTGCCGGACTGTAGGCGACGACTTTCTTGCAGCGTCTTTTGTAGCAGCGGTGAACCGTCGCCCTCTGGTGATGCGCTGCTTTCGTCGTCGACAAGCAAACACGCCCCGCTTCGCCTGGGCCAGAGTATCAGGCTGCGTCAACGATGCATCGGTCGTAGGCGTATCTGAAACAGGCGTAGATTTAGTAAGCGATGCCAATGTACACTGCTGCCGGACTGTAGGCGACGACTTTCTTGCAGCGTCTTTTGTAGCAGCGGTGAACCGTCGCCCTCTGGTGATGCGCTGCTTTCGTCGTCGACAAGCAAACACGCCCCGCTTCGCCTGGGCCAGAGTATCAGGCTGCGTCAACGATGCATCGGTCGTAGGCGTATCTGAAACAGGCGTAGATTTAGTAAGCGATGCCAATGTGCACTGCTGCCGGACTGTAGGCGACGACTTTCTTGCAGCGTCTTTTGTAGCAGCGGTGAACCGTCGCCCTCTGGTGATGCGCTGCTTTCGTCGTCGACAAGCAAACACGCCCCACTTCGCCTGGGCCAGAGTATCAGGCTGCGTCAACGATGCATCGGTCGTAGCCGTATCTGAAACAGGCGTAGATTTAGTAATCGATGCCAATGTGCACTGCTGCCGGACTGCTGCCGGAATAGGAGTTTTAGCCGCGCTGAGTGCCGCTAACAGGGAAAATGCACACTAACTTATCCGACCGCTAAAATACGAGTTAGTAGTATCACTATATGCGCGAAAGACAAAACTCGCTGGATGGATGGATGGATGGATGGATGGATGGATGGATGGATGGATGGATGGATGGATGGATGGATGGATGGATGGATGGATGGATGGATGGATGGATGGATGGATGGATGGATGGATGGATGGATGGATGGATGGATGGATGGATGGATGGATGGATGGATGGATGGATGGATGGATGGATGGATGGATGGATGGATGGATGGATGGATGGATGGATGGATGGATGGATGGATGGATGGATGGATGGATGGATGGATGGATGGATGGATGGATGGATGGATGGATGGATGGATGGATGGATGGATGGATGGATGGATGGATGGATGGATGGATGGATGGATGGATGGATGGATGGATGGATGGATGGATGGATGGATGGATGGATGGATGGATGGATGGATGGATGGATGGATGGATGGATGGATGGATGGATGGATGGATGGATGGATGGATGGATGGATGGATGGATGGATGGATGGATGGATGGATAATTGGATGGATGGATGGATGGATGGATGGATGGATGGATGGATGGATGGATGGATGGATGGATGGATGGATGGATGGATGGATGGATGGATGGATGGACGGACGGACGGACGGACGGACGGACGGACGGACGGACGGACGGACGGACGGACGGACGGACGGACGGACGGACGGACGGACGGACGGATATGGCTGTACACTTAAGATCGGGTGGTGGCTGGTGCCGCCAAGCCGCAATACTTAATGAACCAAAAACCAGATTCACCTCCTTTCCCCCAAATAGTAAGGTTGAGGATTCGTACTTCGCAGTGAAAGGCTCAATTCTCACTCGTGCCTTCACTTCAGCCACCAATAAGATAACCGATTCGTACTCGTAATAAAACAACACTATCTCGTCAGATGACGTCGTTTTTGGTGGTTTCACGACACTACCTAGCTTAAACTAACATAACTCAACCTAACATAACCTTCGCACTTCTATCGTTAGAAAACGTTTTACTCGCTACTTTACAATGCTTTCTACAACGTTACCACAGTTTCATGCGCTTTCACATTAGATATCGCAGTTCCCGACTTGTAATGGTGAAAAACACTGCATCTATATAGCTGACATTGTTTAATGCGGTTTTTTTGTCGCTTCATGACTTAACCTAACCTAACCTTCGCACTTGTAACTAAAAACGCTCTATTACACTGTTTCGTTCACAATTACGATATTTGCATGACCTCACAGTTTTTTACCAACTTATTACAGTACAGAACGCTGTATCTCGCTAAATGACATCGTTCTTTAAGGTTTCACGATGCTTGCATGCGCTTTAACGAGAATACCACTATATAGCAGTTTCGCACTTGTAACGGTACAAGACGCAGTATCTGGCTTGTTAATGCCGTTTTGTGTGCTTTCACAATATTTCATCTATCGCAGTTTCGTACTCGCAATTAAACAACACTATCTCGTTAGATGACGTCGTTTTTGGTAGTTTCACGACGCTACTTACTTAAATTAACATAACTCAACCTAACATAACCTTCGCACTTCTATCGTTTGAAAACGTTTTACTCGCTACTTTACAATGCTTTCTGCAACATTACGACGGTTTCATGCGCTTTCACAATAGATATCGCAAGTTCCGACCTGTAATGATGAAAAACGCTGCATCTCACTAAGTGAAATTGTTTATTGCGGTTTTACGACGGTTCATATCTTAACCTAACCTAACCTTCGCGCTTGTATCTAAAAACGCTCTGTTACACTGTTTCGTTCACAATTACGATATTTGCATGGCCGCACAGTTTTTCACCCCCTTAGTACAGTACAGAACGCTGTATCTCGCTAAATGGCATCGTTCCTTAAGGTTTCACGATGCTTGCATGCGCTTTAACGAGAATATCACAGTATACAGTTTCGCACTTGTAACGATACAACACGCAGTATCTGGCTTGTTCATGTCGTTTTGTGTGCTTTCACAATATTTCACCTATCGCAGTTTCGCACTCGCAATAAAACAACACTATCTCGTTAGATGACGTCGTTTTTGGTGGTTTCACGACGCTACATAGCTTAAAATAACATAACCTAACATAACCTTCGCACTTCTATCGTTAGAAAACGTTTTACTCGCTACTTTACAATGCTTTTTGCAACATTACGACGGTTTCATGCACTTTCACAATAGATATCGCAGTTCCCGACTTGTAATGGTGAAAAACACTGCATCTCACTAAGTGACATTGTTTAATGCGGTTTTACGACGGTTCATATCTTAGCCTAACCTAACATTCGCACGTGTATAAAACACTTTTTTACACTGTTTCGTTCACAATTACGATATTTGCATGACCTCACAGTTTTTCACCAATCTATTACAGTACAGAACGCTGTATCTCGCTAAATGACATCGTTCTTTAAGGTTTCACGATGCTTGCAAGCACTTTCACGAGAATATCACAGTGAAGCAGTTTCGCACTTGTAACGGTACAACACGCAGAATCTGGCTTGTTCATGCCGTTTTGTGTGCTTTCACAACATTTCACCTATCGCAGTTTCGTACTCGCAAGAAAAGAACACTATCTCGTTAGATGACGTCGTTTTTGGTGGTTTCACGACGCTACCTAGCTTAAACTAACTTAGCCTAACTAACCTTCGCACTTCTATCGTTAGAAAACGTTTTACTCGCTACTTCACAATGCTTTCTACAACATTACGACGGTTTCATGCGCTTTCACATTAGATATCGCAGTTCCCGACTTGTAATGGTGAAAAACACTGCATCTCACTAAGTGACATTGTTTAATGCGGTTTTACGACGGTTCATATCTTAACCTAACCTAACATTCGCGCTTGAATCTAAAAACGCCCTATTACAATGTTTCGTTCACAATTACGATATTTGCATGACCTCACAGTTTTTCACCAACTTATTACAGTACAGAACGCTGTATCTCGCTAAATGACATCGTTCTTTAAGGTTCCACGATGCTTGCATGCGCTTTAACGAGAATATCACAATACAGCAGTTTCGCACTTGTAACGGTACAACACGCAGTATCTGGCTTGTTCATGCCGTTTTGTGTGCTTTTACAATATTTCACCTATCGCAGTTTCATCCTCGCAATAAAACAACACTATCTCGTTAGATGACGTCGTTTTTGGTGGTTTCACGACGCTAGCTAGCTTAAACTAACATAACTCAACCTAACATAACCTTCGCACTCTTATCGTTAGAAAACGTTTTACTCCCTACTTTTCAATGGTTTCTGCAACATTACGACGGTTTCATGCGCTTTCACATTAGATATCGCAGTTCCGGACTTGTAATGGTGAAAAACACTGCATCTCACTAAGTGACATTGTTTAATGCGGTTTTACGACGGTTCATATCTTAACCTAACCTAACATTCGCACGTGTAAAAAACACTCTATTACACTGTTTCGTTCACAATTACGATATTTGCATGACCTCACAGTTTTTCACCAATTTATTACAGTACAGAACGCTGTATCTCGCTAAATGACATCGTTCTTTAAGGTTTCACGATGCTTGCATGCGCTTTAACGAGAATATCACAGTATAGCAGTTTCGCACTTGTAACGATACAACACGCAGTATCTGGCTTGTTCATGCCGTGTTGTGTGCTTTCACAACATTTCACCTATCGCAGTTTCGTACGCGCAATAATACAACACTATCTCGTTAGATTACGTCGTTTTTGGTGTTTTCACGACGCTACCTAGCTTAAACTAACTTAACCTAACCTAACCTACGCACTTCTATCGTTAGAAAACGTTTTACTCGCTACTTTACAGTGCTTTCTACAACATTACGACGGTTTCATGCGCTTTCACATTAAATATCGCAGTTCCCGACTTGTAATGGTGAAAAACACTGCATCTCACTAAGTGACATTGTTTAATGTGGTTTTACGACGGTTCATATCTTAACCTAACCTAACATTCGCGCTTGTATCTAAAAACGCTCTATTACACTGTTTCCTTCACAATTACGATATTTGCATGACCTCACAGTTTTTCACCAACTTATTACAGTACAGAACGCTGTATCTCGCTAAATGACATCGTTCTTTAAGGTTTCACGATGCGTGCATGCGCTTTAACGAGAATATCACAATACAGCAGTTTCGCACTTGTAACGGTACAAGACGCAGTATCTGGCTTGTTCATGCCGTTTTGTGTGCTTTCACAACATTTCACCTATCGTAGTTTCGTACGCGCAATAAAACAACACTATCTCGTTAGATTACGTCGTTTTTGGTGTTTTCACGACGCTACCTAGCTTAAAATAACTTAACCTAACCTAACCTATGCACTTCTATCGTTAGAAAACGTTTTATTCGCTACTTTACAATGCTTTTTAAAACATTACGACGGTTTCATGAATTTTCACATTAGATATCGCAGCTTCCGACTTGTAGTGGTGAAAAACACATCTCATTGGCTGACATTGTTTAATGCGGTTTTATGACGCTTCATAACTTAATCTAACGTAACCTTCGAACTTGTATCTAAAAACACTCGGTTACACTGTTTTGTTGACAATTACGATATTTGCATAACCTCAAAGTTTTTTCACCAACTTAGTACAGTACAGAACGCTGTATCTCGCTAAATGACATCGTATTTTAAGGTTTTACGATGCTTGCAAACACTATCACGAGAATATCACAATAGCAGTTTCGCGCTTGTAACTGTAGAAGACGCAGTATCTGGCTAGTTCGTGCCGTTATGTGTGCTTTCACAATATTTCACATATCGCAGTTTCGCACTCGCAACAAAACAACACTTCTTCGTTAGAGGAAGTCGCAATTGGTGGTTTAACGACGCCACCTAGCTTAAAATAACATAACTCAACCTAACCTAACCTTCGCATCTCTAGCGTTAGAAAACGTTTTACTGGCTACTTTACAATGCTTTCTGCAACATTACGACGGTTTCATGCGCTTTCACATTAGATATCGCAGTTTCCGACTTGTAATGGTGAAAAACACTGCATCTAAATAGCTGAAATTGTTTATTGCAGTTTTATGACGCTTCATAACCTAACCTAACATTCGCGCTTGTATCTAAAAACACTCTCTTACACTGTTTCGTGCACAATTGCGATATTTGCATGACCTCATAGTTTTTCACCAACCTAGTACAGTACAGAACGCTGTATCTCGCTAAATGACATCGTTCTTTAAGGTTTCACGATGCTTGCATGCGCTTTAACGAGAATATCACAGTATACGGTTTCGCACTTGTAACTAAACAACACGCGGTATCTGGCTTGTTCATGCCGTTTTGTGTGCTTTCACAATATTTCACCTATCGCAGTTTCGCACTCGCAATAAAACAACACTATCTCGTTAGATGACGTCGTTTTTGGTGGTTTGACGACGCTACCTAGCTTAAAGTAACTTAACCTAACCTAACCTTCGCACTTCTATCGTTAGAAGACATTTTACTCGCTACTTTATAATGCTTTCTACAAAGTTACGACGGCTTCATGCGCTTTAACATTAGATATCGCAGTTCCCGACTTGTAATGGTGAAAAACACTGCATCTCAATAGCTGAAATTGTTTATTGCGGTTTTATGACGCTTCATAACCTAACCTAACATTCGCGCTTGTATCTAAAAACGCTCTATTACACTGTTTCGTTCACAATTGCGATATTTGCATGACCTCATAGTTTTTCACCAACCTAGTACAGTACAGAACGCTGTATCTCGCTAAATGACATCGTTCTTTAAGGTTTCACGATGCTTTCATGCGCTTTCACGAGAATATCACAATATAGCAGTTTCGCTATTGTAACGGTCCAAGACGCAGTATCTGGCTAGTTCATGCCATTTTGTGTGCTTTCACAATATTTCACCTATCGCAGTTTCGTACTCGCAATAAAACAACACTATCTCGTTAGATGACGTCGTTTTTGGTGGTTTCACGACGCTACCTAGCTTAAACTAACATAACTTAACCTAACATAACCTTCGCACTTCTATCGTTAGAAAACGTTTTACTCGCTACTTTACAATGCTTTCTACAACATTACGACGGTTTCATGCGCTTTCACAATAGATATTGCAGTTCCCGACTTGTAATGGTGAAAAACACTGCATCTCACTAAGTGACATTGTTTAATGCGGTTTTACGACGGTTCATATCTTAACCTAACCTAACATTCGCACTTGTATCTAAAAACACTCTATTACACTGTTTCGTTCACAATTACGATATTTGCATGACCTCACAGTTTTTCACCAATCTATTACAGTACAGAACGCTGTATCTCGCTAAATGACATCGTTCCTTAAGGTTTCAGGATGCTTGCATGCGCTTTAACGAGAATATCACAGTATACAGTTTCGCACTTGTAACGATACAACACGCAGTATCTGGCTTGTTCATGCCGTTTTGTGTGCTTTCACAATATTTCACCTATCGCAGTTTCGCACTCGCAATAAAACAACACTATCTCGTTAGATGACGTCGTTTTTGGTGGTTTCACGACGCTACCTTGCTTAAACTAACTTAACCTAACCTAACCTTCGCACTTATATCGTTAGCAGACGTTTTACTCGCTACTTTACAATGCTTTCTACAAAGTTACGACGGCTTCATGCGCTTTCACATTAGATATCGCAGTTCCTGACTTGTAATGGTGAAAAACACTGCATCTCAATAGCTGAAATTGTTTATTGCGGTTTTATGACGCTTCATAACCTAACCTAACATTCGCGCTTGTATCTAAAAACGCTCTACTACACTGTTTCGTTCACAATTGCGATCTTTGCATGACCTCATAGTTTTTCACCAACCTAGTACAGTACAGAACGCTGTATCTCGCTAAATGACATCGTTCTTTAAAGTTTCACGATGCTTCCATGCGCTTTAACGAGAATATCATAGTATAGCAGTTTCGCACTTGTAACGATACAACACGCAGTATCTGTCTTGTTCATGCCGTTTTGTGAGCTTTCAAAACATTTCACCTATCGCAGTTTCGTACTCGCAATAAAACAACACTATCTCGTTAGATGACGTCGTTTTTGGTGGTTTCACGACGCTACCTAGGTTAAACTAACTTAACCTAACCTAACCTTCGCACTTCTATCGTTAGAAAACGTTTTACTCGCTACTTTACAATGCTTTCTACAACATTACGACGGTTTCATGCGCTTTCACATTAGATATCGCAGTTCCCGACTTGTAATGGTGAAAAACACTGCATCTCACTAAGTGACATTGTTTAATGCGGTTTTACGACGGTTCATATCGTAACCTAACCTAACATTCGCGCTTGTATCTAAAAACGCTCTATTACACTGTTTCCTTCACAATTACGATATTTGCATGACCTCACAGTTTTTCACCAACCTATTACAGTACAGAACGCTGTATCTCGCTAAATGACATCGTTCTTTAAGGTTTCTCGATGCTTGCATGCGCTTTAACGAGAATATCACAATACAGCAGTTTCGCACTTGTAACGATACAACACGCAGTATCTGGTTTGTTCATGCCGTTTTGTGTGCTTTCACAACATTTCACCTATCGCAGTTTCGTACTCGCCATAAAACAACACTATCTCGTTAGATGACGTCGTTTTTGGTGGTTTCACGACGCTACCTAGCTTAAACTAACACAACTTAACCTAACATAACCTTCGCACTTCTATCGTTAGAAAACGTTTTACTCGCTACTTTACGATGCTTTCTACAACGTTACGATGGTTTCATGCGCTTTCACATTAGATGTCGCAGTTCCCGGCTTGTAATGGTGAAAAACACTGCATCTCAATAGCTGAAAATAAAGTTTTTTCATTCCATTCCATTCTCAATAGCTGACATTGTTTGATGCGGTTTTTTGCCGCTTCATGACTTAACCTAACCTAACCTTTGCACTCGTATCTAAAAACGCTCTATTACACTGTTTCGTTCACAATTACGATATTTGCATGACCTCACAGTGTTTCACCAACTAGTACAGCACATAACGCTGTATCTAGCTAGATGACATCGTTCTTTAAGGTTTCACGATGCTTGCAAGCACTTTCACGAGAATATCACAGTAAAGCAGTTTCGCACTTGTAACGGTACAACACGCAGAATCTGGCTTGTTCATGCCGTTTTGTGTGCTTTCACAACATTTCACCTATCGCAGTTTCGTACTCGCAATAAAAGAACACTATCTCGTTAGATGACGTCGTTTTTTGTGGTTTCACGACGCTACCTAGCTTAAACTAACTTAGCCTAACTAACCTTCGCACTTCTATCGTTAGAAAACGTTTTACTTGCTACTTCACAATGCTTTCTGCAACATTACGACGGTTTCATGCGCGTTCACAATAGATATCGCAGTTCCCGACTTGTAATGGTGAAAAACACTGCATCTCACTAAGTGACATTGTTTAATGCGGTTTTACGACGGTTCATATCTTAGCCTAACCTAACATTCGCACGTGTATAAAACACTCTATTACACTGTTTCGTTCACAATTACGATATTTGTATGACCTCACAGTTTTTCACCAATCTATTACAGTACAGAACGCTGTATCTCGCTAAATGACATCGTTCTTTAAGGTTTCACGATGCTTGCATGCGCTTTAACGAGATTATCACAGTATAGCAGTTTCGCACTTGTAACGATACAACACGCAGTATCTGGCTTGTTCATGCCGTTTTGTGTGCTTTCACAACATTTCACCTATCGCAGTTTCGTACACGCAATAAAACAACACTATCTCGTTAGATGACGTCGTTTTTGGTGGTTTCACGACGCTAGCTAGCTTAAACTAACATAACTCAACCTAACATAACCTTCGCACTCTTATCGTTAGAAAACGTTTTACTCCCTACTTTTCAAAGGTTTCTGCAACATTACGACGGTTTCATGCGCTTTCACATTAGATATCGCAGTTCCCGACTTGTAATGGTGAAAAACACTGCATCTCACTAAGTGACATTGTTTATTGCGGTTTTACGACGGTTCATATCTTAACCTAACCTAACCTTCGCGCTTGTAACTAAAAACGCTGTATTACACTGTTTCGTTCACGATTACGATGTTTGCATGGCCTCACAGTTTTTCACCAACTTATTACAGTACACAACGCTGTATCTCGCTAAATGACATCGTTCTTTAAGGTTTCACGATGCTTGCATGCGCATTAACGAGAATATCACTACATAGCAGTTTCGTACTTGTAACGGTACAACACGCAGTATCTGGCTTGTTCATGCCGTTTTGTGTGGTTTCACAATATTTCACCTATCGCAGTTTCGTACTCGAGGTTAAACAACACTATCTCGTTAGATGACGTTGTTTTTGGTGGTTTCGCGACGCTACCTAGCCTAAACTAACTCAACCTAACATAAACTTCGCACTTCTATTGTGAGAAATCGTTTTACTCGCTACTTTACAATGCTTTCAACAACATTACGACGGTTTCGGAGGCTTTCACATTAGATATCGCAGTTCCCGGCTTGTAATGGTGAAAAACACTGCATCTCACTAAGTGACATTGTTTAATGCGGTTTTACGACGGTTCATATCTTAACCTAACCTAACATTCGCACGTGTAAAAAACACTCTATTACACTGTTTCATTCACAATTACGATATTTGCATGACCTCACAGTTTTTCACCAATCTATTACAGTACAGAACGCTGTATCTCGCTAAATGACATCGTTCTTTAAGGTTTCACGATGCTTGCATGCGCTTTAACGAGAATATCACAGTATAGCAGTTTCGCACTTGTAACGATACAACACGCAGTATCTGGCTTGTTCATGCCGTTTTGTGTGCTTTCACAACATTTCACCTATCGCAGTTTCGTACTCGCAATAAAACAACACTATCTCGTTAGATGACGTCGTTTTTGGTGGTTTCACGACGCTACCTAGCTTAAACTAACTTAACCTAACCTTCGCACTTCTGTCGTTAGAAAACGTTTTACTCCCTACTTTACAATGCTTTCTACAACATTACGACGGTTTCATGCGCTTTCACACTAGATATCGCAGTTCCCGACTTGTAATGGTGAAAAACACTGCATCTCACTAAGTGACATTGTTTAATGCGGTTTTACGACGGTTCATATCTTAACCTAACCTAACATTCGCGCTTGAATCTAAAAACGCCCTATTACAATGTTTCGTTCACAATTACGATATTTGCATGACCTCACAGTTTTTCACCAACTTATTACAGTACAGAACGCTGTATCTCGCTAAATGACATCGTTCTTTAAGGTTCCACGATGCTTGCATGCGCTTTAACGAGAATATCACAATACAGCAGTTTCGCACTTGTAACGGTACAACACGCAGTATCTGGCTTGTTCATGCCGTTTTGTGTGCTTTCACAATATTTCACCTATCGCAGTTTCATCCTCGCAATAAAACAACACTATCTCGTTAGATGACGTCGTTTTTGGTGGTTTCACGACGCTACCTAGCTTAAACTATCTTAACCTAACCTAACCTTCGCACTTCTATCGTTAGAAGACGTTTTACTCGCTACTTTACAATGCTTTCTACAAAGTTACGACGGCTTCATGCGCTTTCACATTAGATATCGGAGTTCCCGACTTGTAAGGGTGAAAAACACTGCATCTCAATAGCTGAAATTGTTTATTGCGGTTTTATGACGCTTTATAACCTAACCTAACATTCGCGCTTGTATCTAGAAACGCTCTATTACACTGTTTCGTTCATAATTGCGATATTTGCATGACCTCATAGTTTTTCACCAACCTAGTACAGTACAGAACGCTGTATCTCACTAAATGACATCGTTCTTTAAGGTTTCACGATGCTTGCATGCGCTTTAACGAGAATATCACAGTATAGCAGTTTCGCACTTGTAACGATACAACACGCAGTATCTGGCTTGTTCATGCCGTTTTGTGTGCTTTCACAACATTTCACCTATCGCAGTTTCGTACACGCAATAAAACAACACTATCTCGTTAGATGACGTCGTTTTTGGTGGTTTCACGACGCTAGCTAGCTTAAACTAACATAACTCAACCTAACATAACCTTCGCACTCTTATCGTTAGAAAACGTTTTACTCCCTACTTTTCAAAGGTTTCTGCAACATTACGACGGTTTCATGCGCTTTCACATTAGATATCGCAGTTCCCGACTTGTAATGGTGAAAAACACTGCATCTCACTAAGTGACATTGTTTATTGCGGTTTTACGACGGTTCATATCTTAACCTAACCTAACCTTCGCGCTTGTAACTAAAAACGCTGTATTACACTGTTTCGTTCACGATTACGATGTTTGCATGGCCTCACAGTTTTTCACCAACTTATTACAGTACACAACGCTGTATCTCGCTAAATGACATCGTTCTTTAAGGTTTCACGATGCTTGCATGCGCATTAACGAGAATATCACTACATAGCAGTTTCGTACTTGTAACGGTACAACACGCAGTATCTGGCTTGTTCATGCCGTTTTGTGTGGTTTCACAATATTTCACCTATCGCAGTTTCGTACTCGAGGTTAAACAACACTATCTCGTTAGATGACGTTGTTTTTGGTGGTTTCGCGACGCTACCTAGCCTAAACTAACTCAACCTAACATAAACTTCGCACTTCTATTGTGAGAAATCGTTTTACTCGCTACTTTACAATGCTTTCAACAACATTACGACGGTTTCGGAGGCTTTCACATTAGATATCGCAGTTCCCGGCTTGTAATGGTGAAAAACACTGCATCTCACTAAGTGACATTGTTTAATGCGGTTTTACGACGGTTCATATCTTAACCTAACCTAACATTCGCACGTGTAAAAAACACTCTATTACACTGTTTCATTCACAATTACGATATTTGCATGACCTCACAGTTTTTCACCAATCTATTACAGTACAGAACGCTGTATCTCGCTAAATGACATCGTTCTTTAAGGTTTCACGATGCTTGCATGCGCTTTAACGAGAATATCACAGTATAGCAGTTTCGCACTTGTAACGATACAACACGCAGTATCTGGCTTGTTCATGCCGTTTTGTGTGCTTTCACAACATTTCACCTATCGCAGTTTCGTACTCGCAATAAAACAACACTATCTCGTTAGATGACGTCGTTTTTGGTGGTTTCACGACGCTACCTAGCTTAAACTAACTTAACCTAACCTTCGCACTTCTGTCGTTAGAAAACGTTTTACTCCCTACTTTACAATGCTTTCTACAACATTACGACGGTTTCATGCGCTTTCACACTAGATATCGCAGTTCCCGACTTGTAATGGTGAAAAACACTGCATCTCACTAAGTGACATTGTTTAATGCGGTTTTACGACGGTTCATATCTTAACCTAACCTAACATTCGCGCTTGAATCTAAAAACGCCCTATTACAATGTTTCGTTCACAATTACGATATTTGCATGACCTCATAGTTTTTCACCAACCTAGTACAGTACAGAACGCTGTATCTCACTAAATGACATCGTTCTTTAAGGTTTCACGATGCTTGCATGCGCTTTAACGAGAATATCACTATATAGCAGTTTCGTACTTGTAACGGTACAACACGCAGTATCTGGCTTGTTCATGCCGTTTTGTGTGCTTTCACAACATTTCACCCATCGCAGTTTCGTAATCGCAATAAAACAACACTATCTCGTTAGATGACGTCGTTTTTGGTGGTTTCACGACGCTAGCTAGGTTAAACTAAAATAACTCAACCTAACATAACCTTCGCACCCTTATCGTTAGAAAACGTTTTACTCCCTACTTTTCAATGGTTTCTGCAACATTACGACGGTTTCATGCGCTTTCACATTAGATATCGCAGTTCCCGACTTGTAATGGTGAAAAACACTGCATCTCACTAAGTGACATTGTTTATAGCGGTTTTACGACGGTTCATATCTTAACCTAACCTAACCTTCGCGCTTGTAACTAAAAACGCTCTATTACACTGTTTCGTTCACAATTACGATGTTTGCATGACCTCACAGTTTTTCACCAACTTATTACAGTACAGAACGCTGTATCTCGCTAAATGACATCGTTCTTTAAGGTTTCTCGATGCTTGCATGCGCTTTAACGAGAATATCACAATACAGCAGTTTCGCACTTGTAACGATAAACACGCAGTATCTGGCTTGTTCATGCCGTTTTGTGTGCTTTCACAACATTTCACCTATCGCAGTTTCGTACTCGCAATAAAACAACACTATCTCGTTAGATGACGTCGTTTTTGATGGTTTCACGACGCTACCTAGCTTAAACTAACATAACTTAACCTAACATAACCTTCGCACTTCTATCGTTAGAAAGCGTTTTACTCGCTACTTTACAATGCTTTCTACAACGTTACGATGGTTTTATGTGCTTTCACATTAGATGTCGCAGTTCCCGGCTTGTAATTGTGAAAAACACTGCATCTCAATAGCTGAAAATAAAGTTTTTTTCATTCCATTCCATTCTCAATAGCTGACGTTGTTTAATGCGGTTTTTTGCCGCTTCATGACTTAACCTAACCTAACCTTTGCACTCTTATCTAAAAACGCTCTATTACACTGTTTCGTTCACAATTACGATATTTGCATGACCTCACAGTGTTTCACCAACTAGTACAGTACATAACGCTGTATCTAGCTGGATGACATCGTTCTTTAAGGTTTCACGATGCTTGCATGCGCTTTCACGAGAATATCACAAAATAGCAGTTTCGCACTTGTAACGGTACAAGACGCAGTATCCGGCTAGTTCATGCCGTTTTGTGCGCTTTCACAATATTTCACCTATCGCAGTTTCGTACCCGCAATAAAACAACACTATTTCGTTAGATGACGTCGTTTTTGGTGGTTTCACGACGCTACCTAGCTTAAACTAACATAACTCAACCTAACATAACCTTCGCACTTCTATCGTTAGAAAACGTTTTACTCGCTACTTTACAATGCTTTCTGCAACATTACGACGGTTTCATGCGCTTTCACAATAGATATCGCAAGTTCCGACCTGTAATGATGAAAAACACTGCATCTCACTAAGTGAAATTGTTTATTGCGGTTTTACGACGGTTCATATCTTAACCTAACCTAACCTTCGCGCTTGTATCTAAAAACGCTCTGTTACACTGTTTCGTTCACAATTACGATATTTGCATGGCCGCACAGTTTTTCACCCCCTTAGTACAGTACAGAACGCTGTATCTCGCTAAATGACATCGTTCCTTAAGGTTTCACGATGCTTGCATGCGCTTTAACGAGAATATCACAGTATACAGTTTCGAACTTGTAACGATACAACACGCAGTATCTGGCTTGTTCATGCCGTTTTGTGTGCTTTCACAATATTTCACCTATCGCAGTTTCGCACTCGCAATAAAACAACACTATCTCGTTAGATGACGTCGTTTTTGGTGGTTTCACGGCGCTACATAGCTTAAACTAACATAACTCAACCTAACATAACCTTCGCACTTCTATCGTTAGAAGACGTTTTACTCGCTACTTTACAATGCTTTCTACAAAGTTACGACGGCTTCATGCGCTTTCACATTAGATGTCGCAGTTCCCGACTTGTAATGGTGAAAAACACTGCATCTCAATAGCTGAAATTGTTTATTGCGGTTTTATGACGCTTTATAACCTAACCTAACATTCGCGATTGTATCTAAAAACGCTCTATTACACTGTTTCGTTCACAATTGCGATATTTGCATGACCTCATAGTTTTTCACCAACCTAGTACAGTACAGAACGATGTATCTCGCTAAATGACATCGTTCTTTAAGGTTTCACGATGCTTTCATGCGCTTTCACGAGAATATCACAATATAGCAGTTTCGCTCTTGTAACGGTCCAAGACGCAGTATCTGGCTAGTTCATGCCATTTTGTGTGCTTTCACAATATTTCACCTATCGCAGTTTCGTACTCGCAATAAAACAACACTATCTCGTTAGATGACGTCGTTTTTGGTGGTTTCACGACGCTACTTAGCTTAACCTAACTTAACCTAACCCAACCTTCGCACTTCTATCGTTAGAAAACGTTTTACTCGCTACTTCACAATGCTTTCTACAACATTACGACGGTTTCATGCGCTTTCACAATAGATATCGCAGTTCCCGACTTGTAATGTTGAAAAACACTGCATCTCACTAAGTGACATTGTTTATTGCGGTTTTACGACGGTTCATATCTTAACCTAACCTAACATTCGCACGTGTATAAAACACTCTATTACACTGTTTCGTTCACAATTACGATATTTGCATGACCTCACAGTTTTTCACCAATCTATTACAGTACAGAACGCTGTATCTCGCTAAATGACATCGTTCTTTAAGGTTTCACGATGCTTGCAGGCGCTTTAAAGAGAATGTCACAATACAGCAGTTTCGCACTTGTAACGATACAACACGCAGTATCTGGCTTGTTCATGCCGTTTTGTGTGCTTTCCCAACATTTCATTCATCGCAGTTTCGTAATCGCAATAAAACAACACTATCTCGTTAGATGACGTCGTTTTTGGTGGTTTCACGACGCTACCTAGCTTAAACTAACATAACTTAACCTAACATAACCTTCGCACTTCTATCGTTAGAAAACGTTTTACTCGCTACTTTACAATGCTTTCTACAACATTACGACGGTTTCATGCGCTTTCACAATAGATATTGCAGTTCCCGACTTGTAATGGTGAAAAACACTGCATCTCACTAAGTGACATTGTTTAATGCGGTTTTACGACGGTTCATATCTTAACCTAACCTAACATTCGCACTTGTATCTAAAAACACTCTATTACACTGTTTCGTTCACAATTACGATATTTGCATTACCTCACAGTTTTTCACCAATCTATTACAGTACAGAACGCTGTATCTCGCTAAATCACATCGTTCCTTAAGGTTTCACGATGCTTGCATGCGCTTTAACGAGAATATCACAGTATACAGTTTCGCACTTGTAACGATACAACACGCATTATCTGGCTTGTTCATGCCGTTTTTTGTGCTTTCACAATATTTCACCTATCGCAGTTTCGCACTCGCAATAAAACAACACTATCTCGTTAGATGACGTCGTTTTTGGTGGTTTCACGACGCTACCTTGCTTAAACCAACCTAACCTAACCTAACCTTCGCACTTATATCGTTAGAAGACGTTTTACTCGCTACTTCACAATGCTTTCTACAACATTACGACGGTTTCACGCGCTTTCACAATAGATATCGCAGTTCCCAACTTGTAATGTTGAAAAACACTGCATCTCACTAAGTGACATTGTTTATTGCGGTTTTACGACGGTTCATATCTTAACCTAACCTAACTTTTGCACGTGTATAAAACACTCTATTACACTGTTTCGTTCACAATTACGATATTTGCATGACCTCACAGTTTTTCACCAACTTATTACAGTACAGAACGCTGTATCTCGCTAAATGACATCGTTCTTTAAGGTTTCACGATGCTTGCATGCGCTTTAAAGAGAATGTCACAATACAGCAGTTTCGCACTTGTAACGATAAACACGCAGTATCTGGCTTGTTCATGCCGTTTTGTGTGCTTTCACAACATTTCACCTATCGCAGTTTCGTACTCGCAATAAAACAACACTATCTCGTTAGATGACGTCGTTTTTGGTGGTTTCACGACGCTACTTAGCTTAACCTAACTTAACCTAACCCAACCTTCGCACTTCTATCGTTAGAAAACGTTTTACTCGCTACTTCACAATGCTTTCTACAAAGTTACGACGGCTTCATGCGCTTTCACATTAGATATCGCAGTTCCTGACTTGTAATGGTGAAAAACACTGCATCTCAATAGCTGAAATTGTTTATTGCGGTTTTATGACGCTTTATAACCTAACCTAACATTCGCGCTTGTATCTAAAAACGCTCTATTACACTGTTTCGTTCAAAATTGCGGTATTTGCATGACCTCATAGTTTTTCACCAACCTAGTACAGTACAGAACGCTGTATCTCGCTAAATGACATCGTTCTTTAAGGTTTCACGATGCTTTCATGCGCTTTCACGAGAATATCACAATATAGCAGTTTCGCTCTTGTAACGGTCCAAGACGCAGTATCTGGCTAGTTCATGCCATTTTGTGTGCTTTCACAATATTTCACCTATCGCAGTTTCGTACTCGCAATAAAACAACACTATCTCGTTAGATGACGTCGTTTTTGGTGGTTTCACGACGCTACTTAGCTTAACCTAACTTAACCTAACCCAACCTTCGCACTTCTATCGTTAGAAAACGTTTTACTCGCTACTTCACAATGCTTTCTACAACATTACGACGGTTTCACGCGCTTTCACAATAGATATCGCAGTTCCCAACTTGTAATGTTGAAAAACACTGCATCTCACTAAGTGACATTGTTTATTGCGGTTTTACGACGGTTCATATCTTAACCTAACCTAACTTTTGCACGTGTATAAAACACTCTATTACACTGTTTCGTTCACAATTACGATATTTGCATGACCTCACAGTTTTTCACCAACTTATTACAGTACAGAACGCTGTATCTCGCTAAATGACATCGTTCTTTAAGGTTTCACGATGCTTGCATGCGCTTTAAAGAGAATGTCACAATACAGCAGTTTCGCACTTGTAACGGTACAACACGCAGTATCTGGCTTGTTCATGCCGTTTTGTGTGCTTTCACAATATTTCACCTATCGCAGTTTCATCCTCGCAATAAAACAACACTATCTCGTTAGATGACGTCGTTTTTGGTGGTTTCACGACGCTACCTAGCTTAAACTATCTTAACCTAACCTAACCTTCGCACTTCTATCGTTAGAAGACGTTTTACTCGCTACTTTACAATGCTTTCTACAAAGTTACGACGGCTTCATGCGCTTTCACATTAGATATCGCAGTTCCCGACTTGTAATGGTGAAAAACACTGCATCTCAATAGCTGAAATTGTTTATTGCGGTTTTATGACGCTTTATAACCTAACCTAACATTCGCGCTTGTATCTAGAAACGCTCTATTACACTGTTTCGTTCACAATTGCGATATTTGCATGACCTCATAGTTTTTCACCAACCTAGTACAGTACAGAACGCTGTATCTCGCTAAATGACATCGTTCTTTAAGGTTTCACGATGCTTGCATGCGCTTTAACGAGAATATCACTATATAGCAGTTTCGTACTTGTAACGGTACAACACGCAGTATCTGGCTTGTTCATGCCGTTTTGTGTGCTTTCACAACATTTCACCCATCGCAGTTTCGTAATCGCAATAAAACAACACTATCTCGTTAGATGACGTCGTTTTTGGTGGTTTCACGACGCTACCTAGCTTAAACTATCTTAACCTAACCTAAACTTCGCACTTCTATTGTTAGAAGACGTTTTACTCGCTACTTTACAATGCTTTCGACAAAGTTACGACGGCTTCATGCGCTTTCACATTAGATATCGCAGTTCCCGACTTGTAATGGTGAAAAACACTGCATCTCAATAGCTGAAATTGTTTATTGCGGTTTTATGACGCTTTATTACCTAACCTAACATTCGCGCTTGTATCTAGAAACGCTCTATTACACTGTTTCGTTCACAATTGCGATATTTGCATGACCTCATAGTTTTTCACCAACCTAGTACAGTACAGAACGCTGTATCTCGCTAAATGACATCGTTCTTTAAGGTTTCACGATGCTTGCATGCGCTTTAACGAGAATATCACAGTATAGCAGTTTCGCACTTGTAACGATACAACACGCAGTATCTGGCTTGTTCATGCCGTTTTGTGTGCTTTCACAACATTTCACCTATCGCAGTTTCGTACACGCAATAAAACAACACTATCTCGTTAGATGACGTTGTTTTTGGTGGTTTCGCGACGCTACCTAGCCTAAACTAACTCAACCTAACATAACCTTCGCACTTCTATTGTGAGAAATCGTTTTACTCGCTACTTTACAATGCTTTCAACAACATTACGACGGTTTCGGAGGCTTTCACATTAGATATCGCAGTTCCCGGCTTGTAATGGTGAAAAACACTGCATCTCACTAAGTGACATTGTTTAATGCGGTTTTACGACGGTTCATATCTTAGCCTAACCTAACATTCGCACGTGTATAAAACACTCTATTACACTGTTTCGTTCACAATTACGATATTTGCATGACCTCACAGTTTTTCACTAATCTATTACAGTACAGAACGCTGTATCTCGCTAAATGATATCGTTCTTTAAGGTTTCACGATGCTTGCATGCGCTTTATCGAGAATATCACAGTATAGCAGTTTCGCACTTGTAACGATACAACACGAAGTATCTGGCTTGTTCATGCCGTTTTGTATGCTTTCACAACATTTCACCTATCGCGGTTTCTTACTCGCAATAAAACAACACTATCTCGTTAGATGACGGCGTTTTTGGTGGTTTCACGACGCTACCTAGCTTAAACTAACTTAACCTAACCTAACCTTCGCACTTCTGTCGTTAGAAAACGTTTTACTCCCTACTTTACAATGCTTTCTACAACATTACGACGGTTTCATGCGCTTTCACATTAGATATCGCAGTTCCCGACTTGTAATGGTGAAAAACACTGCATCTCACTAAGTTACATTGTTTAATGCGGTTTTACGACGGTTCATATCTTAACCTAACCTAACATTCGCGCTTGAATCTAAAAACACCCTATTACAATGTTTCGTTCACAATTACGATATTTGCATGACCTCACAGTTTTTCACCAACTTATTACAGTACAGAACGCTGTATCTCGCTAAATGACATCGTTCTTTAGGTTCCACGATGCTTGCATGCGATTTAACGAGAATATCACAATACAGCAGTTTCGCACTTGTAACGGTACAACACGCAGTATCTGGCTTGTTCATGCCGTTTTGTGTGCTTTCACAATATTTCACCTATCGCAGTTTCATCCTCGCAATAAAAAAACACTATCTCGTTAGATGACGTCGTTTTTGGTGGTTTCACGACGCTAGCTAGGTTAAACTAAAATAACTCAACCTAACATAACCTTCGCACCCTTATC
Organism: Rhipicephalus microplus; assembly: GCF_043290135.1. Taxonomy (NCBI): domain Eukaryota; kingdom Metazoa; phylum Arthropoda; class Arachnida; order Ixodida; family Ixodidae; genus Rhipicephalus; species Rhipicephalus microplus. Next base: position 73,825 of record NW_027464743.1, on the reverse strand, counting down.
GTTAGAAAACGTTTTACTCCCTACTTTTCAATGGTTTCTGCAACATTACGACGGTTTCATGCGCTTTCACATTAGATATCGCAGTTCCCGACTTGTAATGGTGAAAAACACTGCATCTCACTAAGTGACATTGTTTAATGCCGTTTTACGACGGTTCATATCTTAACCTAACCTAACCTTCGCGCTTGTAACTAAAAACGCTCTATTACACTGTTTCGTTCACAATTACGATGTTTGCATGACCTCACAGTTTTTCACCAACTTATTACAGTACAGAACGCTGTATCTCGCTAAATGACATCGTTCTTTAAGGTTTCTCGATGCTTGCATGCGCTTTAACGAGAATATCACAATACAGCAGTTTCGCACTTGTAACGATAAACACGCAGTATCTGGCTTGTTCATGCCGTTTTGTGTGCTTTCACAACATTTCACCTATCGCAGTTTCGTACTCGCAATAAAACAACACTATCTCGTTAGATGACGTCGTTTTTGATGGTTTCACGACGCTACCTAGCTTAAACTAACATAACTTAACCTAACATAACCTTCGCACTTCTATCGTTAGAAAGCGTTTTACTCGCTACTTTACAATGCTTTCTACAACGTTACGATGGTTTCATGTGCTTTCACATTAGATGTCGCAGTTCCCGGCTTGTAATTGTGAAAAACACTGCATCTCAATAGCTGAAAATAAAGTTTTTTCATTCCATTCCATTCTCAATAGCTGACATTGTTTAATGCGGTTTTTTGCCGCTTCATGACTTAACCTAACCTAACCTTTGCACTCTTATCTAAAAACGCTCTATTACACTGTTTCGTTCACAATTACGATATTTGCATGACCTCACAGTGTTTCACCAACTAGTACAGTACATAACGCTGTATCTAGCTGGATGACATCGTTCTTTAAGGTTTCACGATGCTTGCATGCGCTTTCACGAGAATATCACAAAATAGCAGTTTCGCACTTGTAACGGTACAAGACGCAGTATCCGGCTAGTTCATGCCGTTTTGTGCGCTTTCACAATATTTCACCTATCGCAGTTTCGTACCCGCAATAAAACAACACTATTTCGTTAGATGACGTCGTTTTTGTTGGTTTCACGACGCTACCTAGCTTAAACTAACATAACTACACCTAACATAACCTTCGCACTTCTATCGTTAGAAAACGTTTTACTCGCTACTTTACAATGCTTTCTGCAACATTACGACGGTTTCATGCGCTTTCACAATAGATATCGCAAGTTCCGACCTGTAATGATGAAAAACACTGCATCTCAATAAGTGAAATTGTTTATTGCGGTTTTACGACGGTTCATATCTTAACCTAACCTAACCTTCGCGCTTGTATCTAAAAACGCTCTGTTACACCGTTTCGTTCACAATTACGATATTTGCATGGCCGCACAGTTTTTCACCCCCTTAGTACAGTACAGAACGCTGTATCTCGCTAAATGACATCGTTCCTTAAGGTTTCACGATGCTTGCATGCGCTTTAACGAGAATATCACAGTATACAGTTTCGAACTTGTAACGATACAACACGCAGTATCTGGCTTGTTCATGCCGTTTTGTGTGCTTTCACAATATTTCACCTATCGCAGTTTCGCACTCGCAATAAAACAACACTATCTCGTTAGATGACGTCGTTTTTGGTGGTTTCACGGCGCTACATAGCTTAAACTAACATAACTCAACCTAACATAACCTTCGCACTTCTATCGTTAGAAGACGTTTTACTCGCTACTTTACAATGCTTTCTACAAAGTTACGACGGCTTCATGCGCTTTCACATTAGATATCGCAGTTCCTGACTTGTAATGGTGAAAAACACTGCATCTCAATAGCTGAAATTGTTTATTGCGGTTTTATGACGCTTTATAACCTAACCTAACATTCGCGCTTGTATCTAAAAACGCTCTATTACACTGTTTCGTTCAAAATTGCGGTATTTGCATGACCTCATAGTTTTTCACCAACCTAGTACAGTACAGAACGCTGTATCTCGCTAAATGACATCGTTCTTTAAGGTTTCACGATGCTTTCATGCGCTTTCACGAGAATATCACAATATAGCAGTTTCGCTCTTGTAACGGTCCAAGACGCAGTATCTGGCTAGTTCATGCCATTTTGTGTGCTTTCACAATATTTCACCTATCGCAGTTTCGTACTCGCAATAAAACAACACTATCTCGTTAGATGACGTCGTTTTTGGTGGTTTCACGACGCTACTTAGCTTAACCTAACTTAACCTAACCCAACCTTCGCACTTCTATCGTTAGAAAACGTTTTACTCGCTACTTCACAATGCTTTCTACAACATTACGACGGTTTCACGCGCTTTCACAATAGATATCGCAGTTCCCAACTTGTAATGTTGAAAAACACTGCATCTCACTAAGTGACATTGTTTATTGCGGTTTTACGACGGTTCATATCTTAACCTAACCTAACTTTTGCACGTGTATAAAACACTCTATTACACTGTTTCGTTCACAATTACGATATTTGCATGACCTCACAGTTTTTCACCAACTTATTACAGTACAGAACGCTGTATCTCGCTAAATGACATCGTTCTTTAAGGTTTCACGATGCTTGCATGCGCTTTAAAGAGAATGTCACAATACAGCAGTTTCGCACTTGTAACGGTACAACACGCAGTATCTGGCTTGTTCATGCCGTTTTGTGTGCTTTCACAATATTTCACCTATCGCAGTTTCATCCTCGCAATAAAACAACACTATCTCGTTAGATGACGTCGTTTTTGGTGGTTTCACGACGCTACCTAGCTTAAACTATCTTAACCTAACCTAACCTTCGCACTTCTATCGTTAGAAGACGTTTTACTCGCTACTTTACAATGCTTTCTACAAAGTTACGACGGCTTCATGCGCTTTCACATTAGATATCGCAGTTCCCGACTTGTAATGGTGAAAAACACTGCATCTCAATAGCTGAAATTGTTTATTGCGGTTTTATGACGCTTTATAACCTAACCTAACATTCGCGCTTGTATCTAGAAACGCTCTATTACACTGTTTCGTTCACAATTGCGATATTTGCATGACCTCATAGTTTTTCACCAACCTAGTACAGTACAGAACGCTGTATCTCGCTAAATGACATCGTTCTTTAAGGTTTCACGATGCTTGCATGCGCTTTAACGAGAATATCACTATATAGCAGTTTCGTACTTGTAACGGTACAACACGCAGTATCTGGCTTGTTCATGCCGTTTTGTGTGCTTTCACAACATTTCACCCATCGCAGTTTCGTAATCGCAATAAAACAACACTATCTCGTTAGATGACGTCGTTTTTGGTGGTTTCACGACGCTACCTAGCTTAAACTATCTTAACCTAACCTAAACTTCGCACTTCTATTGTTAGAAGACGTTTTACTCGCTACTTTACAATGCTTTCGACAAAGTTACGACGGCTTCATGCGCTTTCACATTAGATATCGCAGTTCCCGACTTGTAATGGTGAAAAACACTGCATCTCAATAGCTGAAATTGTTTATTGCGGTTTTATGACGCTTTATTACCTAACCTAACATTCGCGCTTGTATCTAGAAACGCTCTATTACACTGTTTCGTTCACAATTGCGATATTTGCATGACCTCATAGTTTTTCACCAACCTAGTACAGTACAGAACGCTGTATCTCGCTAAATGACATCGTTCTTTAAGGTTTCACGATGCTTGCATGCGCTTTAACGAGAATATCACAGTATAGCAGTTTCGCACTTGTAACGATACAACACGCAGTATCTGGCTTGTTCATGCCGTTTTGTGTGCTTTCACAACATTTCACCTATCGCAGTTTCGTACACGCAATAAAACAACACTATCTCGTTAGATGACGTTGTTTTTGGTGGTTTCGCGACGCTACCTAGCCTAAACTAACTCAACCTAACATAACCTTCGCACTTCTATTGTGAGAAATCGTTTTACTCGCTACTTTACAATGCTTTCAACAACATTACGACGGTTTCGGAGGCTTTCACATTAGATATCGCAGTTCCCGGCTTGTAATGGTGAAAAACACTGCATCTCACTAAGTGACATTGTTTAATGCGGTTTTACGACGGTTCATATCTTAGCCTAACCTAACATTCGCACGTGTATAAAACACTCTATTACACTGTTTCGTTCACAATTACGATATTTGCATGACCTCACAGTTTTTCACTAATCTATTACAGTACAGAACGCTGTATCTCGCTAAATGATATCGTTCTTTAAGGTTTCACGATGCTTGCATGCGCTTTATCGAGAATATCACAGTATAGCAGTTTCGCACTTGTAACGATACAACACGAAGTATCTGGCTTGTTCATGCCGTTTTGTATGCTTTCACAACATTTCACCTATCGCGGTTTCTTACTCGCAATAAAACAACACTATCTCGTTAGATGACGGCGTTTTTGGTGGTTTCACGACGCTACCTAGCTTAAACTAACTTAACCTAACCTAACCTTCGCACTTCTGTCGTTAGAAAACGTTTTACTCCCTACTTTACAATGCTTTCTACAACATTACGACGGTTTCATGCGCTTTCACATTAGATATCGCAGTTCCCGACTTGTAATGGTGAAAAACACTGCATCTCACTAAGTTACATTGTTTAATGCGGTTTTACGACGGTTCATATCTTAACCTAACCTAACATTCGCGCTTGAATCTAAAAACACCCTATTACAATGTTTCGTTCACAATTACGATATTTGCATGACCTCACAGTTTTTCACCAACTTATTACAGTACAGAACGCTGTATCTCGCTAAATGACATCGTTCTTTAGGTTCCACGATGCTTGCATGCGATTTAACGAGAATATCACAATACAGCAGTTTCGCACTTGTAACGGTACAACACGCAGTATCTGGCTTGTTCATGCCGTTTTGTGTGCTTTCACAATATTTCACCTATCGCAGTTTCATCCTCGCAATAAAAAAACACTATCTCGTTAGATGACGTCGTTTTTGGTGGTTTCACGACGCTAGCTAGGTTAAACTAAAATAACTCAACCTAACATAACCTTCGCACCCTTATCGTTAGAAAACGTTTTACTCCCTACTTTTCAATGGTTTTTGCAACATTACGACGGTTTCATGCGCTTTCACATTAGATATCGCAGTTCCCGACTTGTAATGGTGAAAAACACTGCATCTCACTAAGTGACATTGTTTAATGCCGTTTTACGACGGTTCATATCTTAACCTAACCTAACCTTCGCGCTTGTAACTAAAAACGCTCTATTACACTGTTTCGTTCACAATTACGATGTTTGCATGACCTCACAGTTTTTCACCAACTTATTACAGTACAGAACGCTGTATCTCGCTAAATGACATCGTTCTTTAAGGTTTCTCGATGCTTGCATGCGCTTTAACGAGAATATCACAATACAGCAGTTTCGCACTTGTAACGATAAACACGCAGTATCTGGCTTGTTCATGCCGTTTTGTGTGCTTTCACAACATTTCACCTATCGCAGTTTCGTACTCGCAATAAAACAACACTATCTCGTTAGATGACGTCGTTTTTGATGGTTTCACGACGCTACCTAGCTTAAACTAACATAACTTAACCTAACATAACCTTCGCACTTCTATCGTTAGAAAGCGTTTTACTCGCTACTTTACAATGCTTTCTACAACGTTACGATGGTTTCATGTGCTTTCACATTAGATGTCGCAGTTCCCGGCTTGTAATTGTGAAAAACACTGCATCTCAATAGCTGAAAATAAAGTTTTTTCATTCCATTCCATTCTCAATAGCTGACATTGTTTAATGCGGTTTTTTGCCGCTTCATGACTTAACCTAACCTAACCTTTGCACTCTTATCTAAAAACGCTCTATTACACTGTTTCGTTCACAATTACGATATTTGCATGACCTCACAGTGTTTCACCAACTAGTACAGTACATAACGCTGTATCTAGCTGGATGACATCGTTCTTTAAGGTTTCACGATGCTTGCATGCGCTTTCACGAGAATATCACAAAATAGCAGTTTCGCACTTGTAACGGTACAAGACGCAGTATCCGGCTAGTTCATGCCGTTTTGTGCGCTTTCACAATATTTCACCTATCGCAGTTTCGTACCCGCAATAAAACAACACTATTTCGTTAGATGACGTCGTTTTTGTTGGTTTCACGACGCTACCTAGCTTAAACTAACATAACTACACCTAACATAACCTTCGCACTTCTATCGTTAGAAAACGTTTTACTCGCTACTTTACAATGCTTTCTGCAACATTACGACGGTTTCATGCGCTTTCACAATAGATATCGCAAGTTCCGACCTGTAATGATGAAAAACACTGCATCTCAATAAGTGAAATTGTTTATTGCGGTTTTACGACGGTTCATATCTTAACCTAACCTAACCTTCGCGCTTGTATCTAAAAACGCTCTGTTACACCGTTTCGTTCACAATTACGATATTTGCATGGCCGCACAGTTTTTCACCCCCTTAGTACAGTACAGAACGCTGTATCTCGCTAAATGACATCGTTCCTTAAGGTTTCACGATGCTTGCATGCGCTTTAACGAGAATATCACAGTATACAGTTTCGAACTTGTAACGATACAACACGCAGTATCTGGCTTGTTCATGCCGTTTTGTGTGCTTTCACAATATTTCACCTATCGCAGTTTCGCACTCGCAATAAAACAACACTATCTCGTTAGATGACGTCGTTTTTGGTGGTTTCACGGCGCTACATAGCTTAAACTAACATAACTCAACCTAACATAACCTTCGCACTTCTATCGTTAGAAGACGTTTTACTCGCTACTTTACAATGCTTTCTACAAAGTTACGACGGCTTCATGCGCTTTCACATTAGATGTCGCAGTTCCCGACTTGTAATGGTGAAAAACACTGCATCTCAATAGCTGAAATTGTTTATTGCGGTTTTATGACGCTTTATAACCTAACCTAACATTCGCGCTTGTATCTAAAAACGCTCTATTACACTGTTTCGTTCACAATTGCGATATTTGCATGACCTCATAGTTTTTCACCAACCTAGTACAGTACAGAACGCTGTATCTCGCTAAATGACATCGTTCTTTAAGGTTTCACGATGCTTTCATGCGCTTTCACGAGAATATCACAATATAGCAGTTTCGCTCTTGTAACGGTCCAAGACGCAGTATCTGGCTAGTTCATGCCATTTTGTGTGCTTTCACAATATTTCACCTATCGCAGTTTCGTACTCGCAATAAAACAACACTATCTCGTTAGATGACGTCGTTTTTGGTGGTTTCACGACGCTACTTAGCTTAACCTAACTTAACCTAACCCAACCTTCGCACTTCTATCGTTAGAAAACGTTTTACTCGCTACTTCACAATGCTTTCTACAACATTACGACGGTTTCATGCGCTTTCACAATAGATATCGCAGTTCCCGACTTGTAATGTTGAAAAACACTGCATCTCACTAAGTGACATTGTTTATTGCGGTTTTACGACGGTTCATATCTTAACCTAACCTAACATTCGCACGTGTATAAAACACTCTATTACACTGTTTCGTTCACAATTACGATATTTGCATGACCTCACAGTTTTTCACCAATCTATTACAGTACAGAACGCTGTATCTCGCTAAATGACATCGTTCTTTAAGGTTTCACGATGCTTGCATGCGCTTTAAAGAGAATGTCACAATACAGCAGTTTCGCACTTGTAACCATACAACACGCAGTATCTGGCTTGTTCATGCCGTTTTGTGTGCTTTCCCAACATTTCATTCATCGCAGTTTCGTAATCGCAATAAAACAACACTATCTCGTTAGATGACGTCGTTTTTGGTGGTTTCACGACGCTACCTAGCTTAAACTAACATAACTTAACCTAACAAAACCTTCGCACTTCTATCGTTAGAAAACGTTTTACTCGCTACTTTACAATGCTTTCTACAACATTACGACGGTTTCATGCGCTTTCACAATAGATATTGCAGTTCCCGACTTGTAATGGTGAAAAACACTGCATCTCACTAAGTGACATTGTTTAATGCGGTTTTACGACGGTTCATATCTTAACCTAACCTAACATTCGCACTTGTATCTAAAAACACTCTATTACACTGTTTCGTTCACAATTACGATATTTGCATTACCTCACAGTTTTTCACCAATCTATTACAGTACAGAACGCTGTATCTCGCTAAATCACATCGTTCCTTAAGGTTTCACGATGCTTGCATGCGCTTTAACGAGAATATCACAGTATACAGTTTCGCACTTGTAACGATACAACACGCAGTATCTGGCTTGTTCATGCCGTTTTGTGTGCTTTCACAATATTTCACCTATCGCAGTTTCGCACTCGCAATAAAACAACACTATCTCGTTAGATGACGTCGTTTTTGGTGGTTTCACGACGCTACCTTGCTTAAACCAACCTACCCTAACCTAACCTTCGCACTTATATCGTTAGAAGACGTTTTACTCGCTACTTTACAATGCTTTCTACAAAGTTACGACGGCTTCATGCGCTTTCACATTAGATATCGCAGTTCCTGACTTGTAATGGTGAAAAACACTGCATCTCAATAGCTGAAATTGTTTATTGCGGTTTTATGACGCTTTATAACCTAACCTAACATTCGCGCTTGTATCTAAAAACGCTCTATTACACTGTTTCGTTCACAATTGCGATATTTGCATGACCTCATAGTTTTTCACCAACCTAGTACAGTACAGAACGCTGTATCTCGCTAAATGACATCGTTCTTTAAGGTTTCACGATGCTTTCATGCGCTTTCACGAGAATATCACAATATAGCAGTTTCGCTCTTGTAACGGTCCAAGACGCAGTATCTGGCTAGTTCATGCCATTTTGTGTGCTTTCACAATATTTCACCTATCGCAGTTTCGTACTCCCAATAAAACAACACTATCTCGTTAGATGACGTCGTTTTTGGTGGTTTCACGACGCTACTTAGCTTAACCTAACTTAACCTAACCCAACCTTCGCACTTCTATCGTTAGAAAACGTTTTACTCGCTACTTCACAATGCTTTCTACAACATTACGACGGTTTCATGCGCTTTCACAATAGATATCGCAGTTCCCGACTTGTAATGTTGAAAAACACTGCATCTCACTAAGTGACATTGTTTAATGCGGTTTTACGACGGTTCATATCTTAACCTAACCTAACATTCGCAGTTGTATCTAAAAACACTCTATTACACTGTTTCGTTCACAATTACGATATTTGCATGACCTCACAGTTTTTCACCAATCTATTACAGTACAGAACGCTGTATCTCGCTAAATGACATCGTTCCTTAAGGTTTCAGGATGCTTGCATGCGCTTTAACGACAATATCACAGTATACAGTTTCGCACTTGTAACGATACAACAAGCAGTATCTGGCTTGTTCATGCCGTTTTGTGTGCTTTCACAATATTTCACCTATCGCAGTTTCGCACTCGCAATAAAACAACACTATCTCGTTAGATGACGTCGTTTTTGGTGGTTTCACGACGCTACCTTGCTTAAACTAACTTAACCTAACCTAACCTTCGCACTTATATCGTCAGCAGACGTTTTACTCGCTACTTTAGAATGCTTTCTACAACATTACGACGGTTTCATGCGCTTTCACATTAGATATCGCAGTTCCCGACTTGTAATGGTGAAAAACACTGCATCTCACTAAGTGACATTGTTTAATGCGGTTTTACGACGGTTCATATCTTAACCTAACCTAACATTCGCGCTTGTATCTAAAAACGCTCTATTACACTGTTTCCTTCACAATTACGATATTTGCATGACCTCACAGTTTTTCACCAACTTATTACAGTACAGAACGCTGTATCTCGCTAAATGACATCGTTCTTTAGGTTTCTCGATGCTTGCATGCGCTTTAACGAGAATATCACAATACAGCAGTTTCGCACTTGTAACGATACAACACGCAGTATCTGGCTTGTTCATGCCGTTTTGTGTGCTTTCCCAACATTTCACCCATCGCAGTTTCGTAATCGCAATAAAACAACACTATCTCGTTAGATGACGTCGTTTTTGGTGGTTTCACGAGGCTACCTAGCTTTAACTAACACAACTTAACCTAACATAACCTTCGCACTTCTATCGTTAGAAAACGTTTTACTCGCTACTTTACAATGCTTTCTACAACGTTACGATGGTTTCATGCGCTTTCACATTAGATGTCGCAGTTCCCGGCTTGTAATGGTGAAAAACACTGCATCTCAATAGCTGAAAATAAAGTTTTTTCATTCCATTCCATTCTCAATAGCTGACATTGTTTGATGCGGTTTTTTGCCGCTTCATGACTTAACCTAACCTAACCTTTGCACTCGTATCTAAAAACGCTCTATTACACTGTTTCGTTCACAATTACGATATTTGCATGACCTCACAGTGTTTCACCAACTAGTACAGTACATAACGCTGTATCTAGCTAGATGACATCGTTCTTTAAGGTTTCACGATGCTTGCAAGCACTTTCACGAGAATATCACAGTAAAGCAGTTTCGCACTTGTAACGGTACAACACGCAGAATCTGGCTTGTTCATGCCGTTTTGTGTGCTTTCACAACATTTCACCTATCGCAGTTTCGTACTCGCAATAAAAGAACACTATCTCGTTAGATGACGTCTTTTTTGGTGGTTTCACGAAGCTACCTAGCTTAAACTAACTTAGCCTAACTAACCTTCGCACTTCTATCGTTAGAAAACGTTTTACTTGCTACTTCACAATGCTTTCTGCAACATTACGACGGTTTCATGCGCGTTCACAATAGATATCGCAGTTCCCGACTTGTAATGGTGAAAAACACTGCATCTCACTAAGTGACATTGTTTAATGCGGTTTTACGACGGTTCATATCTTAGCCTAACCTAACATTCGCACGTGTATAAAACACTCTATTACACTGTTTCGTTCACAATTATGATGTTTGCATGACCTCACAGTTTTTCACCAATCTATTACAGTACAGAACGCTGTATCTCGCTAAATGACATCGTTCTTTAAGGTTTCACGATGCTTGCATGCGCTTTAACGAGAATATCACAGTATAGCAGTTTCGCACTTGTAACGATACAACACGCAGTATCTGGCTTGTTCATGCCGTTTTGTGTGCTTTCACAACATTTCACCTATCGCAGTTTCGTACACGCAATAAAACAACACTATCTCGTTAGATGACGTCGTTTTTGGTGGTTTCACGACGCTACCTAGCTTAAACTAACTTAACCTAACCTAACCTTCGCACTTCTGTTGTTAGAAAACGTTTTACTCCCTACTTTACAATGCTTTCTACAACATTACGACGGTTTCATGCGCTTTCACATTAAATATCGCAGTTCCCGACTTGTAATGGTGAAAAACACTGCATCTCACTAAGTGACATTGTTTAATGCGGTTTTACGACGGTTCATATCTTAACCTAACCTAACATTCGCGCTTGAATCTAAAAACGCCCTATTACAATGTTTCGTTCACAATTACGATATTTGCATGACCTCACAGTTTTTCACCAACTTATTACAGTACAGAACGCTGTATCTCGCTAAATGACATCGTTGTTTAAGGTTCCACGATGCTTGCATGCGCTTTAACGAGAATATCACAATACAGCAGTTTCGCACTTGTAACGGTACAACACACAGTATCTGGCTTGTTCATGCCGTTTTGTGTGGTTTCACAATATTTCACCTATCGCAGTTTCGTACTCGAGGTTAAACAACACTATCTCGTTAGATGACGTTGTTTTTGGTGGTTTCGCGACGCTACCTAGCTTAAACTAACTTAACCTAACTAACCTTCGCACTTCTGTCGTTAGAAAACGTTTTACTCCCTACTTTACAATGCTTTCTACAACATTACGACGGTTTCATGCGCTTTCACATTAGATATCGCAGTTCCCGACTTGTAATGGTGAAAAACACTGCATCTTACTAAGTGACATTGTTTAATGCGGTTTTACGACGGTTCATATCTTAACCTAACCTAACATTCGCGCTTGAATCTAAAAACGCCCTATTACAATGTTTCGTTCACAATTACGATATTTGCGTGACCTCACAGTTTTTCACCAACTTATTACAGTACAGAACGCTGTATCTCGCTAAATGACATCGTTCTTTAAGGTTTCACGATGCTTGCATGCGCTTTAACGAGAATATCACTATATAGCAGTTTCGTACTTGTAACGGTACAACACGCAGTATCTGGCTTGTTCATGCCGTTTTGTGTGCTTTCACAACATTTCACTCATCGCAGTTTCGTAATCGCAATAAAACAACACTATCTCGTTAGATGACGTCGTTTTTGGTGGTTTCACGACGCTACCTAGCTTAAACTATCTTAACCTAACCTAAACTTCGCACTTCTATCGTTAGAAGACGTTTTACTCGCTACTTTACAATGCTTTCTACAAAGTTACGACGGCTTCATGCGCTTTCACATTAGATATCGCAGTTCCCGACTTGTAATGGTGAAAAACACTGCATCTCAATAGCTGAAATGGTTTATTGCGGTTTTATGACGCTTTATAACCTAACCTAACATTCGCGCTTGTATCTAGAAACGCTCTATTACACTGTTTCGTTCACAATTACGATATTTGCATGACCTCATAGTTTTTCACCAACCTAGTACAGTACAGAACGCTGTATCTCGCTAAATGACATCGTTCTTTAAGGTTTCACGATGCTTGCATGCGCTTTAACGAGAATATCACTATATAGCAGTTTCGTACTTGTAACGGTACAACACGCAGTATCTGGCTTGTTCATGCCGTTTTGTGTGGTTTCACAATATTTCACCTATCGCAGTTTCGTACTCGCAATTAAACAACACCATCTCGTTAGATGACGTTGTTTTTGGTGGCTTCGCGACGCTACCTAGCCTAAACTAACTCAACCTAACATAACCTTCGCACTTCTATTGTGAGAAATCGTTTTACTCGCTACTTTACAATGCTTTCAACAACATTACGACGGTTTCGGAGGCTTTCACATTAGATATCGCAGTTCCCGGCTTGTAATGGTGAAAAACACTGCATCTCACTAAGTGACATTGTTTATTGCGGTTTTACGACGGTTCATATCTTAGCCTAACCTAACATTCGCACGTGTATAAAACACTCTATTACACTGTTTCGTTCACAATTACGATATTTGCATGACCTCACAGTTTTTCACTAATCTATTACAGTACAGAACGCTGTATCTCGCTAAATGACATCGTTCCTTAAGGTTTCACGATGCTGGCATGCGCTTTAACGAGAATATCACAATATACAGTTTCGCACTTGTAACGATACAACACGCAGTATCTGGCTTGTTCATGCCGTTTTGTGTGCTTTCACAATATTTCACCTATCGCAGTTTCGCACTCGCAATAAAACAACACTATCTCGTTAGATGACGTCGTTTTTGGTGGTTTCACGACGCTACCTTGCTTAAACTAACTTAACCTAACCTAACCTTCGCACTTATATCGTTAGAAGACGTTTTACTCGCTACTTTACAATGCTTTCTACAAAGTTACGACGGCTTCATGCGCTTTCACATTAGATATCGCAGTTCCTGACTTGTAATGGTGAAAAACACTACATCTCAGTGGCTGACATTGCTTAATGCCATTTTATGACGCTTCATAACTTAATCTAACCTAACCTTCGAAATTGTATCTTAAAACGCTCGGTTACACTGTTTCGTTGACAATTACAATATTTGCATGACCTCAAAGTTTTTTCACCAACTTAGTACAGTACAGAACGCTGTATCTCGCTAAATGACATCGTTCTTTAAGGTTTCACGATGCTTGCAAGCACTTTCACGAGAATATCACAGTAAAGCAGTTTCGCACTTGTAACGGTACAACACGCAGAATCTGGCTTGTTCATGCCGTTTTGTGTGCTTTCACAACATTTCACCTATCGCAGTTTCGTACTCGCAATAAAAGAACACTATCTCGTTAGTTGACGTCGTTTTTGGTGGTTTCACGACGCAACCTAGCTTAAACTAACTTAGCCTAACTAACCTTCGCACTTCTATTGTTAGAAAACGTTTTACTTGCTACTTCACAATGCTTTCTGCAACATTACGACGGTTTCATGCGTGTTCACAATAGATATCGCAGTTCCCGACTTGTAATGGTGAAAAACACTGCATCTCACTAAGTGACATTGTTTAATGCGGTTTTACGACGGTTCATATCTTAACCTAACCTAACATTCGCACGTGTAAAAAACACTCTATTACACTGTTTCGTTCACAATTACGATATTTGCATGACCTCACAGTTTTTCACCAATCTATTACAGTACAGAACGCTGTATCTCGCTAAATGACATCGTTCTTTAGGGTTTCACGATGCTTGCATGCGCTTTAACGAGAATATCACAGTATAGCAGTTTCGCACTTGTAACAATACAACACGCAGTATCTGGCTTGTTCATGCCGTTTTGTGTGCTTTCACAACATTTCACCTATCGCAGTTTCGTACGCGCAATAAAACAACACTATCTCGTTAGATTACGTCGTTTTTGGTGTTTTCACGACGCTACCTAGCTTAAACTAACTTAACCTAACCTAACCTACGCACTTCTATCGTTAGAAAACGTTTTACTCGCTACTTTACAGTGCTTCTACAACATTACGACAGTTTCATGCGCTTTCACATTAAATATCGCAGTTCCCGACTTGTAATGGTGAAAAACACTGCATCTCACTAAGTGACATTGTTTAATGCAGTTTTACGACGGTTCATATCTTAACCTAACCTAATCTTCGCGCTTGTAACTAAAAACGCTCTATTGCACTGTTTCGTTCACAATTACGATATTTGCATGACCTCACAGTTTTTCACCAATTTATTACAGTACAGAACGCTGTATCTCGCTAAATGACATCGTTCTTTAACGTTTCACGATGTTTGCATGCGCTTTAACGAGAATACCACTATATAGCAGTTTCGCACTTGTAACGGTACAAGACGCAGTATCTGGCTTGTTAATGCCGTTTTGTGTGCTTTCACAACATTTCACCTATCGCAGTTTCGTACTCGCAATTAAAGAACACTATCTCGTTAGATGACGTCGTTTTTGGTGGTTTCACGACGCTACTTACTTAAATTAACATAACTCAACCTAACATAACCTTCGCACTTCTATCGTTAGAAAACGTTTTACTCGCTACTTTACAATGCTTTCTACAACATTACGACGGTTTCATGCGCTTTCACACTAAATATCGCAGTTCCCGACTTGTAATGGTGAAAAACACTGCATCTCACTAAGTGACATTGTTTAATGCGTTTTTACGACGGTTCATATCTTAACCTAACCTAACATTCAAGCTTGTATCTAAAAACGCTCTATTACAAAGTTTTCTTTCACAATTACGATATTTGCATGACCTCACAGTTTTTCACCAACTTATTACAGTACAGAACGCTGTATCTCGCTAAATGACATCGTTCTTTAAGGTTTCTCGATGCTTGCATGCGCTTTAACGAGAATATCACAATACAGCAGTTTCGCACTTGTAACGATACAACACGCAGTATCTGGCTTGTTCATGCCGTTTTGTGTGCTTTCACAACATTTCACCTCTCGCAGTTTCGTACTCGCAATAAAACAACACTATCTCCTTAGATGACGTCGTTTTTGGTGGTTTCACGACGCTACCTAGCTTATACTAACATAACTTAACCTAACATCACCTTCGCACTTCTATCGTTAGAAAACGTTTTACTCGCTACTTTACAATGCTTTCTACAACGTTACGATTGTTTCATGCGCTTTCACATTAGATGTCGCAGTTCCCGGCTTGTAATGGTGAAAAACACTGCATCTCAATAGCTGAAAATAAAGTTTTTTCATTCCATTCCATTCTCAATAGCTGACATTGTTTGATGCGGTTTTTTGCCGCTTCATGACTTAACCTAGCCTAACCTTTGCACTCGTATCTAAAAACGCTCTATTACACTGTTTCGTTCACAATTACGATATTTGCATGACCTCACAGTGTTTCACCAACTAGTACAGTACATAAGGCTGTATCTAGCTAGATGACATCGTTCTTTAAGGTTTCACGATGCTTGCATGCGCTTTCACGAGAATATCACAAAATAGCAGTTTCGCACTTGTAACGGTACAAGACGCAGTATCCGGCTAGTTCATGCCGTTTTGTGCGCTTTCACAATATTTCACCTATCGCAGTTTCGTACTCGCAATAAAACAACACTATTTCGTTAGATGACGTCGTTTTTGGTGGTTTCATGACGCTACCTAGCTTAAACTAACATAACTCAACCTAACATAACCTTCGCACTTCTATCGTTAGAAAACGTTTTACTCGCTACTTTACAATGCTTTCTGCAACATTACGACGGTTCCATGCGCTTTCACAATAGATATCGCAAGTTCCGACCTGTAATGATGAAAAACACTGCATCTCACTAAGTGAAATTGTTTATTGCGGTTTTACGACGGTTCATATCTTAGCCTAACCTAACATTCGCACGTGTATAAAACACTCTATTACACTGTTTCGTTCACAATTACGATATTTGCATGATCTCACAGTTTTTCACCAATCTATTACAGTACAGAACGCTGTATCTCGCTAAATGACATCGTTTTTTAAGGTTTCACGATGCTTGCATGCGCTTTAACGAGAATATCACAGTATAGCAGTTTCGCACTTGTAACGATACAACACGCAGTATCTGGCTTGTTCATGCCGTTTTGTGTGCTTTCACAACATTTCACCTATCGCAGTTTCGTACTCGCAATAAAACAACACTATCTCGTTAGATGACGTCGTTTTTGGTGGTTTCACGACGCTACCTAGCTAAACTAACTTAACCTAACCTAACCTTCGCATTTCTGTCGTTAGAAAACGTTTTACTCCCTACTTTACAATGCTTTCTACAACATTACGACGGTTTCATGTGCTTTCACATTAGATATCGCAGTTCCCGACTTGTAATGGTGAAAAACACTGCATCTCACTAAGTGACATTGTTTATAGCGGTTTTACGACGGTTCATATCTTAACCTAAGCTAACATTCGCGCTTGAATCTAAAAACGCCCTATTACAATGTTTCGTTCACAATTACGATATTTGCATGACCTCACAGTTTTTCACTAATCTATTACAGTACAGAACGCTGTATCTCGCTAAATGATATCGTTCTTTAAGGTTTCACGATGCTTGCATGCGCTTTATCGAGAATATCACAGTATAGCAGTTTCGCACTTGTAACGGTACAACACGCAGAATCTGGCTTGTTCATGCCGTTTTGTGTGCTTTCACAACATTTCACCTATCGCAGTTTCGTACTCGCAATAAAAGAACACTATCTCGTTAGATGACGTCGTTTTTGGTGGTTTCACGACGCAACCTAGCTTAAACTAACTTAGCCTAACTAACCTTCGCACTTCTATTGTTAGAAAACGTTTTACTTGCTACTTCACAATGCTTTCTGCAACATTACGACGGTTTCATGCGTGTTCACAATAGATATCGCAGTTCCCGGCTTGTAATGGTGAAAAACACTGCATCTCAATAGCTGAAAATAAAGTTTTTTCATTCCATTCCATTCTCAATAGCTGACATTGTTTGATGCGGTTTTTTGCCGCTTCATGACTTAACCTAACCTAACCTTTGCACTCGTATCTAAAAACGCTCTATTACACTGTTTCGTTCACAATTACGATATTTGCATGACCTCACAGTGTTTCACCAACTAGTACAGTACATAAGCCTGTATCTAACTAGATGACATCGTTCTTTAAGGTTTCACGATGCTTGCATGCGCTTTCACGAGAATATCACAAAATAGCAGTTTCGCACTTGTAACGGTACAAGACGCAGTATCCGGCTAGTTCATGCCGTTTTGTGCGCTTTCACAATATTTCACCTATCGCAGTTTCGTACTCGCAATAAAACAACACTATTTCGTTAGATGACGTCGTTTTTGGTGGTTTCATGACGCTACCTAGCTTAAACTAACATAACTCAACCTAACATAACCTTCGCACTTCTATCGTTAGAAAACGTTTTACTCGCTACTTTACAATGCTTTCTGCAACATTACGACGGTTCCATGCGCTTTCACAATAGATATCGCAAGTTCCGACCTGTAATGATGAAAAACACTGCATCTCACTAAGTGAAATTGTTTATTGCGGTTTTACGACGGTTCATATCTTAACCTAACCTAACCATCGCGCTTGTATCTAAAAACACTCTGTTACACTGTTTCGTTTACAATTACGATATTTGCATGGCCGCACAGTTTTTCACCCCCTTAGTACAGTACAGAACGCTGTATCTCGCTAAATGACATCGTTCCTTGAGGTTTCACGATGCTTGCATGCGCTTTAACGAGAATATCACAGTGTACAGTTTCGCACTTGTAACGATACAACACGCAGTATCTGGCTTGTTCATGCCGTTTTGTGTGCTTTCACAATATTTCACCTATCGCAGTTTCACACTCGCAATAAAACAACACTATCTCGTTAGATGACGTCGTTTTTGGTGGTTTCACGACGCTACATAGCTTAAACTAACATAACTCAACCTAACATAACCTTCGCACTTCTATCGTTAGAAAACGTTTCACTCGCTACTTTACAATGCTTTTTGCAACATTACGACGGTTTCATGCACTTTCACATTAGATATCGCAGTTCCCGACTTGTAATGGTGAAAAACACTGCATTTCACTAAGTGACATTGTTTAATGCGGTTTTACGACGGTTCATATCTTAACCTAACCTAACCTTCGCGCTTGTAACTAAAAACGCTATATTACACTGTTTCCTTCACAATTACGATATTTGCATGACCTCACAGTTTTTCACCAACTTATTACAGTACAGAACGCTGTATCTCGCTAAATGACATCGTTCTTGAAGGTTTCACGATGCGTGCATGCGCTTTAACGAGAATATCACAATACAGCAGTTTCGCACTTGTAACGGTACAACACGCAGTATCTGGCTTGTTCATGCCGTTTTGTGTGCTTTCACAACATTTCACCTATCGCAGTTTCGTACGCGCAATAAAACAACACTATCTCGTTAGATTACGTCGTTTTTGGTGTTTTCACGACGCTACCTAGCTTAAGCTAACTTAACCTAACCTAACCTACGCACTTCTGTCGTTAGAAAACATTTTACTCGCTGCTTTACAGTGCTTTCTACAACATTACGACGGTTTCATGCGCTTTCACATTAAATATCGCAGTTCCCGACTTGTAATGGTGAAAAAACACATCTCATTGGCTGACATTGTTTAATGCGGTTTTATGACGCTTCATAACTTAATCTAACGTAACCTTCGAACTTGTATCTAAAAACACTCGGTTACACTGTTTCGTTGACAATTACGATATTTGCATAACCTCAAAGTTTTTTCACCAACTTAGTACAGTACAGAACGCTGTATCTCGCTAAATGACATCGTTCTTTAAGGTTTCACGATGCTTTCATGCGTTTTCACGAGAATATCACAATATAGCAGTTTCGCTCTTGTAACGGTCCAAGACGCAGTATCTGGCTAGTTCATGCCATTTTGTGTGCTTTCACAATATTTTCCTATCGCAGTTTCGTACTCGCAATAAAACAACACTATCTCGTTAGATGACGTCGTTTTTGGTGGTTTCACGACGCTACTTAGCTTAACCTAACTTAACCTAACCCAACCTTCGCACTTCTATCGTTAGAAAACGTTTTACTCGCTACTTCACAATGCTTTCTACAACATTACGACGGTTTCATGCGCTTTCACAATAGATATCGCAGTTCCCGACTTGTAATGTTGAAAAACACTGCATCTCACTAAGTGACATTGTTTATTGCGGTTTTACGACGGTTCATATCTTAACCTAACCTAACATTCGCACGTGTATAAAACACTCTATTACATTGTTTCGTTCACAATTACGATATTTGCATGACGTCACAGTTTTTCACCAACTTATTACAGTACAGAACGCTGTATCTCGCTAAATGACATCTTTCTTTAAGGTTTCACGATGCTTGCATGCGCTTTAACGAGAATGTCACAATACAGCAGTTTCGCACTTGTAACGATACAACACGCAGTATCGGGCTTGTTCATGCCGTTTTGTGTGCTTTCACAACATTTCACCCATCGCAGTTTCGTAATCGCAATAAAACAACACTATCTCGTTAGATGACGTCCTTTTTGGTGGTTTCACGACGCTACCTAGCTTAAACTAACATAACTTAACCTAACATAACCTTCGCACTTCTATCGTTAGAAAACGTTTTACTCGCCACTTTACAATGCTTACTACAACGTTACGATGGTTTCATGCGCTTTCACATTAGATGTCGCAGTTCCCGGACTGTAATGGTGAAGAACACTGCATTTCACTAAGTGACATTGTTTAATGCGGTTTTACGACGGTTCATATCTTAACCTAACCTAACCTTCGCGCTTGTAACTAAAAACGCTCTATTACACTGTTTCGTTCACAATTACGATGTTTGCATGACCTCACAGTTTTTCACCAACTTATTACAGTACAGAACGCTGTATCTCGCTAAATGACATCGTTCTTTGAGGTTTCACGATGCTTGCATGCGCTTTAACGAGAATATCACTATATAGCAGTTTCGTACTTGTAACGGTACAACACGCAGTATCTGGCTTGATCATGCCGTTTTGTGTGCTTTCACAACATTTCACCTATCGCAGTTTCGTACGCGCAATAAAACAACACTATCTCGTTAGATTACGTCGTTTTTGGTGTTTTCACGACGCTACCTAGCCTAAACTAACTTAACCTAACCTAACCTACGCACTTCTATCGTTAGAAAACGTTTTACTCGCTACTTTACAGTGCTTTCAACAACATTACGACGGTTTCGGAGGCTTTCACATTAGATATCGCAGTTCCCGGCTTGTAATGGTGAAAAACACTGCATCTCACTAAGTGACATTGTTTAATGCGGTTTTACGACGGTTCATATTTAACCTAACCTAACATTCGCACGTGTAAAAAACACTCTATTACACTGTTTCGTTCACAATTACGATATTTGCATGACCTCACAGTTTTTCACCAATCTATTACAGTACAGAACGCTGTATCTCGCTAAATGACATCGTTCTTTAAGGTTTCACGATGCTTGCATGCGCTTTAACGAGAATATCACAGTATAGCAGTTTCGCACTTGTAACGATACAACACGCAGTATCTGGCTTGTTCATGCCGTTTTGTGTGCTTTCACAACATTTCACCTATCGCAGTTTCGTACTCGCAATAAAACAACACTATCTCGTTAGATGACGTCGTTTTTGGTGGTTTCACGACGCTACCTGGCTTAAACTAACATAACTTAACCTAACATCACCTTCGCACTTCTATCGTTAGAAAACGTTTTACTCGCTACTTTACAATGCTTTCTACAACGTTACGATTGTTTCATGCGCTTTCACATTAGATGTCGCTGTTCCCGGCTTGTAATGGTGAAAAACACTGCATCTCAATAGCTGAAAATAAAGTTTTTTCATTCCATTCCATTCTCAATAGCTGACATTGTTTGATGCGGTTTTTTGCCGCTTCATGACTTAACCTAACCTAACCTTTGCACTCGTATCTAAAAACGCTCTATTACACTGTTTCGTTCACAATTACGATATTTGCATGACCTCACAGTGTTTCACCAACTTATTACAGTACAGAACGCTGTATCTCGCTAAATGACATCGTTCTTTAAGGTTTCACGATGCTTGCATGCGCTTTAACGAGAATATCACAGTATAGCAGTTTCGCACTTGTAACGATACAACACGCAGTATCTGGCTTGTTCATGCCGTTTTGTGTGCTTTCACAACATTTCACCTATCGCAGTTTCGTACGCGCAATAAAACAACACTATCTCGTTAGATTACGTCGTTTTTGGTGTTTTCCCGACGCTACCTAGCTTAAGCTAACTTAACCTAACCTAACCTACGCACTTCTGTCGTTAGAAAACATTTTACTCGCTACTTTACAGTGCTTTCTACAACATTACGACGGTTTCATGCGCTTTCACATTAAATATCGCAGTTCCCGACTTGTAATGGTGAAAAACACTGCATCTCACTAAGTGACATTGTTTAATGTGGTTTTACGACGGTTCATATCTTAACGTAACCTAACATTCGCGCATGTATCTAAAAACGCTCTATTACACTGATTCCTTCACAATTACAATATTTGCATGACCTCACAGTTTTTCACCAACTTATTACAGTACAGAACGCTGTATCTCGCTAAATGACATCGTTCTTGAAGGTTTCACGATGCGTGCATGCGCTTTAACGAGAATATCACAATACAGCAGTTTCGCACTTGTAACGGTACAACACGCAGTATCTGGCTTGTTCATGCCGTTTTGTGTGCTTTCACAACATTTCACCTATCGCAGTTTCGTACGCGCAATAAAACAACACTATCTCGTTAGATTACGTTGTTTTTGGCGTTTTCACGACGCTACCTAGCTTAAAATAACCTAACCTAACCTAACCTACGCAGTTCTATCGTTAGAAAACGTTCTATTCGCTACTTTACAATGCTTTTTAAAACAATTCGACGGTTTCATGCATTTTCACATTAGATATCGCAGTTGTCGACTTGTAATGGTGAAAAAACACATCTCATTGGCTGACATTGTTTAATGCGGTTTTATGACGCTTCATAACTTAATCTAACGTAACCTTCGAACTTGTATCTAAAAACACTCGGTTACACTATTTCGTTGACAATTACGATATTTGTATAACCTCAAAGTTTTTTCACCAACTTAGTACAGTACAGAACGCTGTATCTCGCTAAATGACATCGTTCTTTAAGGTTTCACGATGCTTTCATGCGCTTTCACGAGAATATCACAATATAGCAGTTTCGCTCTTGTAACGGTCCAAGACGCAGTATCTGGCTAGTTCATGCCATTTTGTGTGCTTTCACAACATTTCACCTATCGCAGTTTCGTACGCGCAATAAAACAACACTATCTCGTTAGATTACGTCGTTTTTGGTGTTTTCACGACGCTACCTAGCCTAAACTAACTTAACCTAACCTAACCTACGCACTTCTATCGTTAGAAAACGTTTTACTCGCTACTTTACAGTGCTTTCAACAACATTACGACGGTTTCGGAGGCTTTCACATTAGATATCGCAGTTCCCGGCTTTTAATGGTGAAAAACACTGCATCTCACTAAGTGACATTGTTTAATGCGGTTTTACGACGGTTCATATTTACCCTAACCTAACATTCGCACGTGTAAAAAACACTCTATTACACTGTTTCGTTCACAATTACGATATTTGCATGACCTCACAGTTTTTCACCAATCTATTACAGTACAGAACGCTGTATCTCGCTAAATGACATCGTTCTTTAAGGTTTCACGATGCTTGCATGCGCTTTAACGAGAATATCACAATACAGCAGTTTCGCACTTGTAACGATACAACACGCAGTATCTGGCTTGTTCATGCCGTTTTGTGTGCTTTCACAACATTTCACCTATCGCAGTTTCGTACTCGCAATAAAACAACACTATCTCGTTAGATGACGTCGTTTTTGGTGGTTTCACGACGCTACCTAGCTTAAACTAACATAACTTAACCTAACATCACCTTCGCACTTCTATCGTTAGAAAACGTTTTACTCGCTACTTTACAATGCTTTCTACAACGTTACGATTGTTTCATGCGCTTTCACATTAGATGTCGCTGTTCCCGGCTTGTAATGGTGAAAAACACTGCATCTCAATAGCTGAAAATAAAGTTTTTTCATTCCATTCCATTCTCAATAGCTGACATTGTTTGATGCGGTTTTTTGCCGCTTCATGACTTAACCTAACCTAACCTTTGCACTCGTATCTAAAAACGCTCTATTACACTGTTTCGTTCACAATTACGATATTTGCATGACCTCACAGTGTTTCACCAACTTATTACAGTACAGAACGCTGTATCTCGCTAAATGACATCGTTCTTTAAGGTTTCACGATGCTTGCATGCGCTTTAACGAGAATATCACAGTATAGCAGTTTCGCACTTGTAACGATACAACACGCAGTATCTGGCTTGTTCATGCCGTTTTGTGTGCTTTCACAACATTTCACCTATCGCAGTTTCGTACGCGCAATAAAACAACACTATCTCGTTAGATTACGTCGTTTTTGGTGTTTTCACGACGCTACCTAGCTTAAGCTAACTTAACCTAACCTAACCTACGCACTTGTGTCGTTAGAAAACATTTTACTCTCTACTTTACAGTGCTTTCTACAACATTACGACGGTTTCATGCGCTTTCACATTAAATATCGCAGTTCCCGACTTGTAATGGTGAAAAACACTGCATCTCACTAAGTGACATTGTTTAATGTGGTTTTACGACGGTTCATATCTTAACGTAACCTAACATTCGCGCTTGTATCTAAAAACGCTCTATTACACTGTTTCCTTCACAATTACAATATTTGCATGACTTCACAGTTTTTCACCAACTTATTACAGTACAGAACGCTGTATCTCGCTAAATGACATCGTTCTTGAAGGTTTCACGATGCGTGCATGCGCTTTAACGAGAATATCACAATACAGCAGTTTCGCACTTGTAACGGTACAACACGCAGTATCTGGCTTGTTCATGCCGTTTTGTGTGCTTTCACAACATTTCACCTATCGCAGTTTCGTACGCGCAATAAAACAACACTATCTCGTTAGATTACGTTGTTTTTGGCGTTTTCACGACGCTACCTAGCTTAAAATAACCTAACCTAACCTAACCTACGCAGTTCTATCGTTAGAAAACCTTCTATTCGCTACTTTACAATGCTTTTTAAAACAATTCGACGGTTTCATGCATTTTCACATTAGATATCGCAGTTGTCGACTTGTAATGGTGAAAAAACACATCTCATTGGCTGACATTGTTTAATGCGGTTTTATGACGCTTCATAACTTAATCTAACGTAACCTTCGAACTTGTATCTAAAAACACTCGGTTACACTGTTTCGTTGACAATTACGATATTTGCATAACCTCAAAGTTTTTTCACCAACTTAGTACAGTACAGAACGCTGTATCTCGCTAAATGACATCGTTCTTTAAGGTTTCACGATGCTTTCATGCGCTTTCACGAGAATATCACAATATAGCAGTTTCGCTCTTGTAACGGTCCAAGACGCAGTATCTGGCTAGTTCATGCCATTTTGTGTGCTTTCACAATATTTTCCTATCGCAGTTTCGTACTCGCAATAAAACAACACTATCTCGTTAGATGACGTCGTTTTTGTTGGTTTCACGACGCTACTTAGCTTAACCTAACTTAACCTAACCCAACCTTCGCACTTCTATCGTTAGAAAACGTTTTACTCGCTACTTCACAATGCTTTCTACAACATTACGACGGTTTCATGCGCTTTCACAATAGATATCGCAGTTCCCGACTTGTAATGTTGAAAAACACTGCATCTCACTAAGTGACATTGTTTATTGCGGTTTTACGACGGTTCATATCTTAACCTAACCTAACATTCGCACGTGTATAAAACACTCTATTACACTGTTTCGTTCACAATTACGATATTTGCATGATGTCACAGTTTTTCACCAACTTATTACAGTACAGAACGCTGTATCTCGCTAAATGACATCTTTCTTTAAGGTTTCACGATGCTTGCATGCGCTTTAACGAGAATGTCACAATACAGCAGTTTCGCACTTGTAACGATACAACACGCAGTATCTGGCTTGTTCATGCCGTTTTGTGTGCTTTCACAACATTTCACCCATCGCAGTTTCGTAATCGCAATAAAACAACACTATCTCGTTAGATGACGTCGTTTTTGGTGGTTTCACGACGCTACCTAGCTTAAACTAACATAACTTAACCTAACATAACCTTCGCACTTCTATCGTTAGAAAACGTTTTACTCGCTACTTTACAATGCTTTCTACAACGTTACGATGGTTTCATGCGCTTTCACATTAGATGTCGCAGTTCCCGGATTGTAATGGTGAAAAACACTGCATCTCACTAAGTGACATTGTTTAAATGCAGTTTTACGACGGTTCATATCTTAACCTAACCTAATCTTCGCGCTTGTAACTAAAAACCCTCTATTACACTGTTTCGTTCACAATTACGATATTTGCATGACCTCACAGTTTTTCACCAATTTATTACAGTACAGAACGCTGTATCTCGCTAAATGACATCGTTCTTTAAGGTTTCACGATGCTTGCATGCGCTTTAACGAGAATACCACTATATAGCAGTTTCGCACTTGTAACGGTACAAGATGCAGTATCTGGCTTGTTAATGCCGTTTTGTGTGCTTTCACAACATTTCACCTATCGCAGTTTCGTACTCGCAATTAAAGAACACTATCTCGTTAGATGACTTCGTTTTTGGTGGTTTCACGACGCTACTTACTTAAATTAACATAACTCAACCTAACATAACCTTCGCACTTCTATCGTTAGAAAACGTTTTACTCGCTACTTTACAATGCTTTCTACAACATTACGACGGTTTCATGCGCTTTCACACTAAATATCGCAGTTCCCGACTTGTAATGGTGAAAAACACTGCATCTCACTAAGTGACATTGTTTAATGTGTTTTTACGACGGTTCATATCTTAACCTAACCTAACATTCAAGCTTGTATCTAAAAACGCTCTATTACAATGTTTCTTTCACAATTACGATATTTGCATGACCTCACAGTTTTTCACCAACTTATTACAGTACAGAACGCTGTATCTCGCTAAATGACATCGTTCTTTAAGGTTTCTCGATGCTTGCATGCGCTTTAACGAGAATATCACAATACAGCAGTTTCGCACTTGTAACGATACAACACGCAGTATCTGGCTTGTTCATGCCGTTTTGTGTGCTTTCACAACATTTCACCTATCGCAGTTTCGTACTCGCAATAAAACAACACTATCTCGTTAGATGACGTCGTTTTTGGTGGTTTCACGACGCTACCTAGCTTAAACTAACATAACTTAACCTAACATCACCTTCGCACTTCTATCGTTAGAAAACGTTTTACTCGCTACTTTACAATGCTTTCTACAACGTTACGATTGTTTCATGCGCTTTCACATTAGATGTCGCTGTTCCCGGCTTGTAATGGTGAAAAACACTGCATCTCAATAGCTGAAAATAAAGTTTTTTCATTCCATTCCATTCTCAATAGCTGACATTGTTTGATGCGGTTTTTGCCGCTTCATGACTTAACCTAACCTAACCTTTGCACTCGTATCTAAAAACGCTCTATTACACTGTTTCGTTCACAATTACGATATTTGCATGACCTCACAGTGTTTCACCAACTTATTACAGTACAGAACGCTGTATCTCGCTAAATGACATCGTTCTTTAAGGTTTCACGATGCTTGCATGCGCTTTAACGAGAATATCACAGTATAGCAGTTTCGCACTTGTAACGATACAACACGCAGTATCTGGCTTGTTCATGCCGTTTTGTGTGCTTTCACAACATTTCACCTATCGCAGTTTCGTACGCGCAATAAAACAACACTATCGCGTTAGATTACGTCGTTTTTGGTGTTTTCACGACGCTACCTAGCTTAAGCTAACTTAACCTAACCTAACCTACGCACTTCTGTCGTTAGAAAACATTTTACTCGCTACTTTACAGTGCTTTCTACAACATTACGACGGTTTCATGCGCTTTCACATTAAATATCGCAGTTCCCGACTCGTAATGGTGAAAAACACTGCATCTCACTAAGTGACATTGTTTAATGTGGTTTTACGACGGTTCATATCTTAACGTAACCTAACATTCGCGCTTGTATCTAAAAACGCTCTATTACACTGTTTCCTTCACAATTACAATATTTGCATGACCTCACAGTTTTTCACCAACTTATTACAGTACAGAACGCTGTATCTCGCTAAATGACATCGTTCTTGAAGGTTTCACGATGCGTGCATGCGCTTTAACGAGAATATCACAATACAGCAGTTTCGCACTTGTAACGGTACAACACGCAGTATCTGGCTTGTTCATGCCGTTTTGTGTGCTTTCACAACATTTCACCTATCGCAGTTTCGTACGCGCAATAAAACAACACTATCTCGTTAGATTACGTTGTTTTTGGCGTTTTCACGACGCTACCTAGCTTAAAATAACCTAACCTAACCTAACCTACGCAGTTCTATCGTTAGAAAACGTTCTATTCGCTACTTTACAATGCTTTTTAAAACAATTCGACGGTTTCATGCATTTTCACATTAGATATCGCAGTTGTCGACTTGTAATGGTGAAAAAACACATCTCATTGGCTGACATTGTTTAATGCGGTTTTATGACGCTTCATAACTTAATCTAACGTAACCTTCGAACTTGTATCTAAAAACACTCGGTTACACTGTTTCGTTGACAATTACGATATTTGCATAACCTCAAAGTTTTTTCACCAACTTAGTACAGTACAGAACGCTGTATCTCGCTAAATGACATCGTTCTTTAAGGTTTCACGATGCTTTCATGCGCTTTCACGAGAATATCACAATATAGCAGTTTCGCTCTTGTAACGGTCCAAGACGCAGTATCTGGCTAGTTCATGCCATTTTGTGTGCTTTCACAATATTTTCCTATCGCAGTTTCGTACTCGCAATAAAACAACACTATCTCGTTAGATGACGTCGTTTTTGTTGGTTTCACGACGCTACTTAGCTTAACCTAACTTAACCTAACCCAACCTTCGCACTTCTATCGTTAGAAAACGTTTTACTCGCTACTTCACAATGCTTTCTACAACATTACGACGGTTTCATGCGCTTTCACAATAGATATCGCAGTTCCCGACTTTTAATGTTGAAAAACACTGCATCTCACTAAGTGACATTGTTTATTGCGGTTTTACGACGGTTCATATCTTAACCTAACCTAACATTCGCACGTGTATAAAACACTCTATTACACTGTTTCGTTCACAATTACGATATTTGCATGATGTCACAGTTTTTCACCAACTTATTACAGTACAGAACGCTGTATCTCGCTAAATGACATCTTTCTTTAAGGTTTCACGATGCTTGCATGCGCTTTAACGAGAATGTCACAATACAGCAGTTTCGCACTTGTAACGATACAACACGCAGTATCTGGCTTGTTCATGCCGTTTTGTGTGCTTTCACAACATTTCACCCATCGCAGTTTCGTAATCGCAATAAAACAACACTATCTCGTTAGATGACGTCGTTTTTGGTGGTTTCACGACGCTACCTAGCTTAAACTAACATAACTTAACCTAACATAACCTTCGCACTTCTATCGTTAGAAAACGTTTTACTCGCTACTTTACAATGCTTTCTACAACGTTACGATGGTTTCATGCGCTTTCACATTAGATGTCGCAGTTCCCGGATTGTAATGGTGAAAAACACTGCATCACACTAAGTGACATTGTTTAAATGCAGTTTTACGACGGTTCATATCTTAACCTAACCTAATCTTCGCGCTTGTAACTAAAAACGCTCTATTACACTGTTTCGTTCACAATTACGATATTTGCATGACCTCACAGTTTTTCACCAATTTATTACAGTACAGAACGCTGTATCTCGCTAAATGACATCGTTCTTTAAGGTTTCACGATGCTTGCATGCGCTTTAACGAGAATACCACTATATAGCAGTTTCGCACTTGTAACGGTACAAGACGCAGTATCTGGCTTGTTAATGCCGTTTTGTGTGCTTTCACAACATTTCACCTATCGCAGTTTCTTACTCGCAATTAAAGAACACTATCTCGTTAGATGACGTCGTTTTTGGTGGTTTCACGACGCTACTTACTTAAATTAACATAACTCAACCTAACATAACCTTCGCACTTCTATCGTTAGAAAACGTTTTACTCGCTACTTTACAATGCTTTCTACAACATTACGACGGTTTCATGCGCTTTCACACTAAATATCGCAGTTCCCGACTTGTAATGGTGAAAAACACTGCATCTCACTAAGTGACATTGTTTAATGCGTTTTTACGACGGTTCATATCTTAACCTAACCTAACATTCAAGCTTGTATCTAAAAACGCTCTATTACAATGTTTCTTTCACAATTACGATATTTGCATGACCTCACAGTTTTTCACCAACTTATTACAGTACAGAACGCTGTATCTCGCTAAATGACATCGTTCTTTAAGGTTTCTCGATGCTTGCATGCGCTTTAACGAGAATATCACAATACAGCAGTTTCGCACTTGTAACGATACAACACGCAGTATCTGGCTTGTTCATGCCGTTTTGTGTGCTTTCACAACATTTCACCTATCGCAGTTTCGTACTCGCAATAAAACAACACTATCTCGTTAGATGACGTCGTTTTTGGTGGTTTCACGACGCTACCTAGCTTAAACTAACATAACTTAACCTAACATCACCTTCGCACTTCTATCGTTAGAAAACGTTTTACTCGCTACTTTACAATGCTTTCTACAACGTTACGATTGTTTCATGCGCTTTCACATTAGATGTCGCTGTTCCCGGCTTGTAATGGTGAAAAACACTGCATCTCAATAGCTGAAAATAAAGTTTTTTCATTCCATTCCATTCTCAATAGCTGACATTGTTTGATGCGGTTTTTTGCCGCTTCATGACTTAACCTAACCTAACCTTTGCACTCGTATCTAAAAACGCTCTATTACACTGTTTCGTTCACAATTACGATATTTGCATGACCTCACAGTGTTTCACCAACTTATTACAGTACAGAACGCTGTATCTCGCTAAATGACATCGTTCTTTAAGGTTTCACGATGCTTGCATGCGCTTTAACGAGAGTATCACAGTATAGCAGTTTCGCACTTGTAACGATACAACACGCAGTATCTGGCTTGTTCATGCCGTTTTGTGTGCTTTCACAACATTTCACCTATCGCAGTTTCGTACGCGCAATAAAACAACACTATCTCGTTAGATTACGTCGTTTTTGGTGTTTTCACGACGCTACCTAGCTTAAGCTAACTTAACCTAACCTAACCTACGCACTTCTGTCGTTAGAAAACATTTTACTCGCTACTTTACAGTGCTTTCTACAACATTACGACGGTTTCATGCGCTTTCACATTAAATATCGCAGTTCCCGACTTGTAATGGTGAAAAACACTGCATCTCACTAAGTGACATTGTTTAATGTGGTTTTACGACGGTTCATATCTTAACGTAACCTAACATTCGCGCTTGTATCTAAAAACGCTCTATTACACTGTTTCCTTCACAATTACAATATTTGCATGACCTCACAGTTTTTCACCAACTTATTACAGTACAGAACGCTGTATCTCGCTAAATGACATCGTTCTTGAAGGTTTCACGATGCGTGCATGCGCTTTAACGAGAATATCACAATACAGCAGTTTCGCACTTGTAACGGTACAACACGCAGTATCTGGCTTGTTCATGCCGTTTTGTGTGCTTTCACAACATTTCACCTATCGCAGTTTCGTACGCGCAATAAAACAACACTATCTCGTTAGATTACGTTGTTTTTGGCGTTTTCACGACGCTACCTAGCTTAAAATAACCTAACCTAACCTAACCTACGCAGTTCTATCGTTAGAAAACGTTCTATTCGCTACTTTACAATGCTTTTTAAAACAATTCGACGGTTTCATGCATTTTCACATTAGATATCGCAGTTGTCGACTTGTAATGGTGAAAAAACACATCTCATTGGCTGACATTGTTTAATGCGGTTTTATGACGCTTCATAACTTAATCTAACGTAACCTTCGAACTTGTATCTAAAAACACTCGGTTACACTGTTTCGTTGACAATTACGATATTTGCATAACCTCAAAGTTTTTTCACCAACTTAGTACAGTACAGAACGCTGTATCTCGCTAAATGACATCGTTCTTTAAGGTTTCACGATGCTTTCATGCGCTTTCACGAGAATATCACACTATAGCAGTTTCGCTCTTGTAACGTTTCAAGACGCAGTATCTGGCTAGTTCATGCCATTTTGTGTGCTTTCACAATATTTTCCTATCGCAGTTTCGTACTCGCAATAAAACAACACTATCTCGTTAGATGACGTCGTTTTTGTTGGTTTCACGACGCTACTTAGCTTAACCTAACTTAACCTAACCCAACCTTCGCACTTCTATCGTTAGAAAACGTTTTACTCGCTACTTCACAATGCTTTCTACAACATTACGACGGTTTCATGCGCTTTCACAATAGATATCGCAGTTCCCGACTTGTAATGTTGAAAAACACTGCATCTCACTAAGTGACATTGTTTATTGCGGTTTTACGACGGTTCATATCTTAACCTAACCTAACATTCGCACGTGTATAAAACACTCTATTACACTGTTTCGTTCACAATTACGATATTTGCATGATGTCACAGTTTTTCACCAACTTATTACAGTACAGAACGCTGTATCTCGCTAAATGGCATCTTTCTTTAAGGTTTCACGATGCTTGCATGCGCTTTAACGAGAATGTCACAATACAGCAGTTTCGCACTTGTAACGATACAACACGCAGTATCTGGCTTGTTCATGCCGTTTTGTGTGCTTTCACAACATTTCACCCATCGCAGTTTTGTAATCGCAATAAAACAACACTATCTCGTTAGATGACGTCGTTTTTGGTGGTTTCACGACGCTACCTAGCTTAAACTAACATAACTTAACCTAACATAACCTTCGCACTTCTATCGTTAGAAAACGTTTTACTCGCTACTTTACAATGCTTTCTACAACGTTACGATGGTTTCATGCGCTTTCACATTAGATGTCGCAGTTCCCGGATTGTAATGGTGAAAAACACTGCATCTCACT
This sequence comes from Rhipicephalus microplus, assembly GCF_043290135.1. NCBI lineage: Eukaryota > Metazoa > Arthropoda > Arachnida > Ixodida > Ixodidae > Rhipicephalus > Rhipicephalus microplus. Next base: position 40,902 of record NW_027464743.1, on the reverse strand, counting down.
AAGTGACATTGTTTAAATGCAGTTTTACGACGGTTCATATCTTAACCTAACCTAATCTTCGCGCTTGTAACTAAAAACGCTCTATTACACTGTTTCGTTCACAATTACGATATTTGCATGACCTCACAGTTTTTCACCAATTTATTACAGTACAGAACGCTGTATCTCGCTAAATGACATCGTTCTTTAAGGTTTCACGATGCTTGCATGCGCTTTAACGAGAATACCACTATATAGCAGTTTCGCACTTGTAACGGTACAAGACGCAGTATCTGGCTTGTTAATGCCGTTTTGTGTGCTTTCACAACATTTCACCTATCGCAGTTTCGTACTCGCAATTAAAGAACACTATCTCGTTAGATGACGTCGTTTTTGGTGGTTTCACGACGCTACTTACTTAAATTAACATAACTCAACCTAACATAACCTTCGCACTTCTATCGTTAGAAAACGTTTTACTCGCTACTTTACAATGCTTTCTACAACATTACGACGGTTTCATGCGCTTTCACACTAAATATCGCAGTTCCCGACTTGTAATGGTGAAAAACACTGCATCTCACTAAGTGACATTGTTTAATGCGTTTTTACGACGGTTCATATCTTAACCTAACCTAACATTCAAGCTTGTATCTAAAAACGCTCTATTACAATGTTTCTTTCACAATTACGATATTTGCATGACCTCACAGTTTTTCACCAACTTATTACAGTACAGAACGCTGTATCTCGCTAAATGACATCGTTCTTTAAGGTTTCTCGATGCTTGCATGCGCTTTAACGAGAATATCACAATACAGCAGTTTCGCACTTGTAACGATACAACACGCAGTATCTGGCTTGTTCATGCCGTTTTGTGTGCTTTCACAACATTTCACCTATCGCAGTTTCGTACTCGCAATAAAACAACACTATCTCGTTAGATGACGTCGTTTTTGGTGGTTTCACGACGCTACCTAGCTTAAACTAACATAACTTAACCTAACATCACCTTCGCACTTCTATCGTTAGAAAACGTTTTACTCGCTACTTTACAATGCTTTCTACAACGTTACGATTGTTTCATGCGCTTTCACATTAGATGTCGCTGTTCCCGGCTTGTAATGGTGAAAAACACTGCATCTCAATAGCTGAAAATAAAGTTTTTTCATTCCATTCCATTCTCAATAGCTGACATTGTTTGATGCGGTTTTTTGCCGCTTCATGACTTAACCTAACCTAACCTTTGCACTCGTATCTAAAAACGCTCTATTACACTGTTTCGTTCACAATTACGATATTTGCATGACCTCACAGTGTTTCACCAACTAGTACAGTACATAAGGCTGTATCTAGCTAGATGACATCGTTCTTTAAGGTTTCACGATGCTTGCGTGCGCTTTCACGAGAATATCACAAAATAGCAGTTTCGCACTTGTAACGGTACAAGACGCAGTATCCGGCTAGTTCATGCCGTTTTGTGCGCTTTCACAATATTTCACCTATCGCAGTTTCGTACTCGCAATAAAACAACACTATTTCGTTAGATGACGTCGTTTTTGGTGGTCTCATGACGCTACCTAGCTTAAACTAACATAACTCAACCTAACATAACCTTCGCACTTCTATCGTTAGAAAACGTTTTACTCGCTACTTTACAATGCTTTCTGCAACATTACGACGGTTCCATGCGCTTTCACAATAGATATCGCAAGTTCCGACCTGTAATGATGAAAAACTCTGCATCTCACTAAGTGAAATTGTTTATTGCGGTTTTACGACGGTTCATATCTTAACCTAACCTAACCTTCGCGCTTGTATCTAAAAACGCTCTGTTACACTGTTTCGTTTACAATTACGATATTTGCATGGCCGCACAGTTTTTCACCCCCTTAGTACAGTACATAACGCTGTATCTCGCTAAATGACATCGTTCCTTAAGGTTTCACGATGCTTGCATGCGCTTTAACGAGAATATCACAGTGTACAGTTTCGCACTTGTAACGATACAACACGCAGTATCTGGCTTGTTCATGCCGTTTTGTGTGCTTTCACAATATTTCACCTATCGCAGTTTCACACTCGCAATAAAACAACACTATCTCGTTAGATGACGTCGTTTTTGGTGGTTTCACGACGCTACATAGCTTAAACTAACATAACTCAACCTAACATAACCTTCGCACTTCTATCGTTAGAACACGTTTCACTCGCTACTTTACAATGCTTTTTGCAACATTACGACGGTTTCATGCACTTTCACATTAGATATCGCAGCTTCCGACTTGTAATGGTGAAAAACACTTCATCTCAGTGGCTGACATTGCTTAATGCCATTTTATGACGCTTCATAGCTTAATCTAACCAAACCTTCGAACTTGTATCTAAAAACGCTCGGTTACACTGTTTCGTTGACAATTACAATATTTGCATGACCTCAAAGTTTTTCACCAACTTAGTACAGTACAGAACGCTGTATCTCGCTAAATGACATCGTTCTTTAAGGTTTCACGATGCTTGCAAGCACTTTCACGAGAATATCACAGTAAAGCAGTTTCGCACTTGTAACGATACAACACGCAGTATCTGGCTTGTTCATGCCGTTTTGTGTGCTTTCACAACATTTCACCTATCGCAGTTTCGTACTCGCAATAGAACAACACTATCTCGTTAGATGATGTCGTTTTTGGTGGTTTCACGACGCTACCTAGCTAAACTAATTTAACCTAACCTAACCTTCGCACTTCTATTGTGAGAAATCGTTTTACTCGCTACTTTACAATGCTTTCAACAACTATACGACGGTTTCGGAGGCTTTCACAAAAGATATCGCAGTTCCCGGCTTGTAATGGTGAAAAACACTGCATCTCACTAAGTGACATTGTTTAATGCGGTTTTACGACGGTTCATATCTTAACCTAACCTAACATTCGCACGTGTAAAAAACACTCTATTACACTGTTTCGTTCACAATTGCGATATTTGCATGACCTCACAGTTTTTCACCAATCTATTACAGTACAGAACGCTGTATCTCGCTAAATGACATCGTTCTTTAAGGTTTCACGATGCTTGCATGCGCTTTAACGAGAATATCACAGTATAGCAGTTTCGCACTTGTAACGATACAACACGCAGTATCTGGCTTGTTCATGCCGTTTTGTGTGCTTTCACAACATTTCACCTATCGCAGTTTCGTACGCGCAATAAAACAACACTATCTCGTTAGATTACGTCGTTTTTGGTGTTTTCACGACGCTACCTAGCTTAAACTAACTTAACCTAACCTAACCTACGCACTTCTATCGTTAGAAAACGTTTTACTCGCTACTTTACAGTGCTTTCTACAACATTACGACGGTTTCATGCGCTTTCACACTAAATATCGCAGTTCCCGACTTGTAATGGTGAAAAACACTGCATCTCACTAAGTGACATTGTTTAATGTGGTTTTACGACGGTTCATATCTTAACCTAACCTAACATTCGCGCTTGTATCTAAAAACGCTCTATTACACTGTTTCCTTCACAATTACTATATTTGCATGACCTCACAGTTTTTCACCAACTTATTACAGTACAGAACGCTGTATCTCGCTAAATGACATCGTTCTTTAAGGTTTCACGATGCGTGCATGCGCTTTAACGAGAATATCACAATACAGCAGTTTCGCACTTGTAACGGTACAACACGCAGTATCTGGCTTGTTCATGCCGTTTTGTGTGCTTTCACAACATTTCACCTATCGCAGTTTCGTACGCGCAATAAAACAACACTATCTCGTTAGATTACGTTGTTTTTGGTGTTTTCACGACGCTACCTAGCTTAAAATAACTTAACATAACCTAACCTACGCACTTCTATCGTTAGAAAACGTTTTATTCGCTACTTTACAATGCTTTTTAAAACATTACGTCGGTTTCATGCATTTTCACATTAGATATCGCAGTTTCCGACTTGTAAAGGTGAAAAACACTGCATCTCACTAAGTGACATTGTTTAATGTGGTTTTACGACGGTTCATATCTTAACCTAACCTAATCTTCGCGCTTGTAACTAAAAACGCTCTATTACACTGTTTCGTTCACAATTACGATATTTGCATGACCTCACAGTTTTTCACCAACTTATTACAGTACAGAACGCTGTATCTCGCTAAATGACATCGTTCTTTAAGGTTTCACGATGCTTGCATGCGCTTTAACGAGACTATCACTATATAGCAGTTTCGCACTTGTAGCGGTACAAGACGCAGTATCTGGCTTGTTCATGCCGTTTTGTGTGGTTTCACAATATTTCACCTATCGCAGTTTCGTACTCGCAATTAAACAACACTATCTCGTTAGATGACGTTGTTTTTGGTGGTTTCGCGACGCTACCTAGCCTAAACTAACTCAACCTAACATAACCTTCGCACTTCTATTGTGAGAAATCGTTTTACTCGCTACTTTACAATGCTTTCAACAACATTACGACGGTTTCGGAGGCTTTCACATTAGATATCGCAGTTCCCGACTTGTATAGGGGAAAAACCCTGCATCTCACTAAGGTACATTGTTTAATGCGGTTTTACGACGGTTCATATCTTAACCTAACCTAACATTCGCACGTGTATAAAACATTCTATTACACTGTTTCGTTCACAATTACGATATTTGCATGACCTCATAGTTTTTCACCAACCTAGTACAGTACAGAACGCTGTATCTCGCTAAATGACATCGTTCTTTAAGGTTTCACGATGCTTTCATGCGCTTTCACGAGAATATCAGAATATAGCAGTTTCGCTCTTGTAACGGTCCAAGACGCAGTATCTGGCTAGTTCATGCCATTTTGTGTGCTTTCACAATATTTCACCTATCGCAGTTTCGTACTCGCAATAAAACAACACTATCTCGTTAGATGACGTCGTTTTTGGTGGTTTCACGACGCTACTTAGCTTAACCTAACTTAACCTAACCCAACCTTCGCACTTCTATCGTTAGAAAACGTTTTACTCGATACTTCACAATGCTTTCTACAACATTACGACGGTTTCATGCGCTTTCACAATAGATATCGCAGTTCCCGACTTGTAATGTTGAAAAACACTGCATCTCACTAAGTGACATTGTTTATTGCGGTTTTACGACGGTTCATATCTTAACCTAAGCTAACATTCGCACGTGTATAAAACACTCTATTACACTGTTTCGTTCACAATTACGATATTTGCATGACCTCACAGTTTTTCACCAACATATTACAGTACAGAACGCTGTATCTCGCTAAATGACATCGTTCTTTAAGGTTTCACGATGCTTGCTTGCGCTTTAACGAGAATGTCACAATACAGCAGTTTCGCACTTGTAACGATATAACACGCATTATCTGGCTTGTTCATGCCGTTTTGTGTGCTTTCACAACATTTCACCTATCGCAGTTTCGTACGCGCAATAAAACAACACTATCTCGTTAGATCACGTCGTTTTTGGTGTTTTCACGACGCTACCTAGCTTAAACTAACTTAACCTAACCTAACCTACGCACTTCTATCGTTAGAAAACGTTTTACTCGCTACTTTACAGTGCTTTCTACAACATTACGACGGTTTCATGCGCTTTCACATTAAATATCGCAGTTCCCGACTTGTAATGGTGAAAAACACTGCATCTCACTAAGTGACATTGTTTAATGTGGTTTTACGACGGTTAATATCTTAACCTAACCTAACATTCGCGCTTGTATCTAAAAACGCTCTATTACACTGTTTCCTTCACAATTACGATATTTGCATGACCTCACAGTTTTTCACCAACTTATTACAGTACAGAACGCTGTATCTTGCTAAATGACATTGTTCTTTAAGGTTCCACGATGCTTGCATGCGCTTTAACGAGAATATCACAATACAGCAGTTTCGCACTTGTAACGGTACAACACGCAGTATCTGGCTTGTTCATGCCGTTTTGTGTGCTTTCACAACATTTCACCTATCGCAGTTTCGTACGCGCAATAAAACAATACTATCTCGTTAGATTACGTCGTTTTTGGTGTTTTCACGACGCTACCTAGCTTAAAATAACTTAACCTAACCTAACCTACGCACTTCTATCGTTATAAAACGTTTTATTCGCTACTTTACAATGCTTTTTAAAACATTTCGACGGTTTCATGCATTTTCACATTAGATATCGCAGTTTCCGACTTGTAATGGTGAAAAACACATCTCATTGGCTGACATTGTTTAATGCGGTTTTATGACGCTTCATAACTTAATCTAACGTAACCTTCGAACTTGTATCTAAAAACACTCGGTTACACTGTTTCGTTGACAATTACGATATTTGCATAACCTCAAAGTTTTTTCACCAACTTAGTACAGTACAGAACGCTGTATCTCGCTAAATGACATCGTTCTTTAAGGTTTCACGATGCTTGCAAGCACTATCACGAGAATATCACAATAGCAGTATCGCGCTTGTAACTGTAGAAGACGCAGTATCTGGCAAGTTCGTGCCGTTATGTGTGCTTTCACAATATTTCACATATCGCAGTTTCGCACTCGTAATAAAACAACACTATCTCGTTAGATGACGTCGTTTTTGGTGGTTTCACGACGCTACCTAGCTTAAACTAACTTAACCTAACCTAACCTTCGCACTTCTATCGTTAGAAGACGTTTTACTCGCTACTTTACAATGCTTTCTACAAAGTTACGACGGCTTCATGCGCTTTCACATTAGATATCGCAGTTCCCGACTTGTAATAGTGAAAAACACTGCATCTCAATAGCTGAAATTGTTTATTGCGGTTTTATGACTCTTTATAACCTAACCTTACATTCGCGCTTGTATCTAAAAACGCTCTATTACACTGTTTCGTTCACAATTACGATATTTGCATGACCTCAAAGTTTTTTCACCAACTTAGTACAGTACAGAACGCTGTATCTCGCTAAATGACATCGTTCTTCAAGGTTTCACGATGCTTGCAAGCACTTTCACGAGAATATCACAGTATAGCAGTTTCGCACTTGTAACGGTAGAACACGCAGTATCTGGCTTGTTCACGCCGTTTTGTGTGCTTTCACAACATTTCACCTATCGCAGTTTCGTACTCGAAATAAAAGAACACTATCTCGTTAGATGACGTCGTTTTTGGTGGTTTCACGACGCTACCTAGCTTAAACTAACTTAACCTAACTAACCTTCGCACTTCTATCGTTAGAAAACGTTTTACTCGCTACTTCACAATGCTTTCTGCAACATTACGACGGTTTCATGCGCGTTCACAATAGATATCGCAGTTCCCGACTTGTAATTGTGAAAAACACTGCATCTCACTAAGTGACATTGTTTAATGCGGTTTTACGACGGTGCATATCTTAACCTAACCTAACATTCGCACGTGTATAAAACACTCTATTACACTGTTTCGTTCAAAATTACGATATTTGCATGACCTCAAAGATTTTCACCAATCTATTACAGTACAGAACGCCGTATTTCGCTAAATGACATCGTTCTTCAAGGTTTCACGATGCTTGCAAGCACTTTCACGAGAATATCACAGTATAGCAGTTTCGCACTTGTAACGATACAACACGCAGTATCTGGCTTGTTCATGCCGTTTTGTGTGCTTTCACAACATTTCACCTATCGCAGTTTCGTACTCGCAATAAAACAACACTATCTCGTTACATACGTCGTTTTTGGTGGCTTCACGACGCTACCTAGCTTGAACAAACATAATTCAACCTTACCTATCCTTTGCACTTCTAGCGTTAAAAAACGTTTTACTCGCTACTTTACAGTGCTTTCTGCAACACTACGACGTTTTCTTGCGCTTTCACATTAGATATCGCAGTTTCCGACTTGTAATTGTGAAAAACACCGCATATCAATAGTTGACATTGTTTAATGCGGTTTTATGACGCTTCATAACCTAACCTAACCTTCGCACTTGTATCTAAAAACGCTCTGTTACACTGTTTCGTTCACATTTACGATATTTGCATGACCGCACAGTTTTTCACCAACTTAGTACAGTACAGAACGCTGTATCCCGCTCAATGACATCGTTCTTTAAGGTTTCACGATGCTTGCATGCGCTTTCACGAGAATAACACAATATACCCGTTTCGCACTTGTAACAGTACAAGACGCAGTATCTGGCTAGTTCACGCCGTTTTGTGTGCTTTCACAACATTTCACCTATCGCAGTTTCGTACTCGCAATAAAACAACACTATCTCGTTAGATAACGTCATTTTTGGTGGTTTCACGACGCTACCTAGCTTAAACTAACTTAACCTAACCTAACCTTCGCACTTCTATCGTTAGAAAACGTTTTACTCGCTACTTTACAATGCTTTCTGCAACATTACGACGGTTTTATGCGCTTTCATAATAGATATCGCAGTTTCCGAGTTGTAATGATGAAAAACACTGCATCTCACTAAGTGACATTGATTATGCGGTTTTACGACGGTTCATATCTTAACCTAACCTAACCTTCGCACTTGTGTCTAAAAACGCTCTATTACACTGTTTCGTTCACAATTACGATATTTGCATGACCTCACAGTTTTTCACCAACCTAGTACAGTACAGAACGCTGTATCTCGCTAAATGACATCGTTCTTTAAGGTTTCACGATGCTTTCATGCGCTTTCACGAGAATATCACAATATAGCACTTTCGCACTTGTAACGGAACAAGATTCAGTATCTTGCTAGTTCATGCCATTTTGTGTGCTTTCATAATATTTCACTTATCGCAGTTTCGTACTCGCAATAAAACAACACTATCTCGTTAGACGACGTCGTTTTTGGTGGTTTCACGACGCTACCTAGCTTAAACTAACATAACTCCACCTAACATAACCTTCGCACTTCTATCGTTAAAAAACGTTTTACTCGCTACTTTGCAATACTTTCTACAACGTTACGACATTTTCATGCGCTTTCACATTAGATATCGCAGTTCCCGACTTGTAATGGTGAAAAACACTGCATCTATATAGCTGACATTGTTTAATGCGGTTTTTTGTCGCTTCACGACTTAACCTAACCTAACCTTCGCACTTCTTTCTAAAAACGCTCTATTACACTGTTTCGTTCCCAATTACGATATTTGCATGACCTTACAGTGTTTCACCAACTAGTACAGTACAGAATGGTGTATCTAGCTAGATGACATCGTTCCTTAAGGTTTCACGATGCCTGCATGCGCTTTCACGAGAATATCACAAAATAGCTGCCTCGCACTTGTAACGGTACAAGACGCAGTATCCGGCTAGTTCAGGCCGTTTTTTGCGCTTTCAGAATATTTCACCTATCCAGTTTCGTACTCGCAAGAAACAACACTATCTCGTTAGATGACGTCATTTTTGGTGGTTTACGACGCAACCTAGCTAAAACCAACATAACTCAACCTAACCTAACCTTCGCACTTCTAGCGTTAGAAAACATTTTACTCGCTACTTTACAGTGCTTTCCGCAGCACTACGACGTTTTCATGCGCTTTCACATTAGATATCGCAGTTTCCGACTTGTAATTGTGAAAAACACTGCATATCAATAGTTGACATTGTTTAATGCGGTTTTATGACGCTTCATAACCTAACCTAACCTTCGCACTTGTATCTAAAAACGCTCTGTTACACTGTTTCGTTCACATTTACGATATTTGCATGACCACACAGTTTTTCACCCACTAAGTACAGTACAGAACGCTGTATCCCGCTCAATGACATCGTTCTTTAAGGTTCAACGATGCTTGCATGCGCTTTCACGAGAATAACACAATACACCAGTTTCGCACTTGTAACAGTACAAGACGCAGTATCTGGCTAGTTCACGCCATTTTGTGTGCTTTCACAACATTTCACCTATCGCAGTTTCGTACTCGCAATAAAACAACACTATCTCGTTAGATGACGTCGTTTTTGGTGGTTTCACGACGCTACCTAGCTTAAACTAACTTAACCTAACCTAACCTTCGCACTTCTATCGTTAGAAAACGTTTTACTCGCTACTTTACAATGCTTTCTACAACATTACGACGGTTTAATGCGCTTTCACATTAGATATCGCAGTTCCTGACTTGTAATGGTGAAAAACACTGCATCTCACTAAGTGACATTGTTTAATGCGGTTTTACGACGGTTCATATCTTAACCTAACCTAACCTTCGCACTTGTAACTAAAAACGCTCTATTACACTGTTTCGTTCACAATTACGATATTTGCATGACCTCACAGTTTTTCACCAACTTATTACAGTACAGAACGCTGTATCTCGCTAAATGACATCGTTCTTTAAGGTTTCACGATGCTTGCATGCGCTTTCACGAGAATATCACAAAGCAGCAGTTTCACACTTGTAACGGTACAACACGCAGTATCTGGCTTGTTCATGCCGTTTTGTGTGCTTTCACAACATTTCACCTATCGCAGTTTCGTACTCGCAATAAAACAACACTATCTCGTTACATGACGTCGTTTTTGGTGGCTTCACGACGCTACCTAGCTTGAACTAACATAATTCAACCTTACCTATCCTTTGCACTTCTAGCGTTAAAAAACGTTTTACTCGCTACTTTACAGTGCTTTCTGCAACACTACGACGTTTTCTTGCGCTTTCACATTAGATATCGCAGTTTCCGACTTGTAATTGTGAAAAACACCGCATATCAATAGTTGACATTGTTTAATGCGGTTTTATGACGCTTCATAACCTAACCTAACCTTCGCACTTGTATCTAAAAACGCTCTGTTACACTGTTTCGTTCACATTTACGATATTTGCATGACCGCACAGTTTTTCACCAACTTAGTACAGTACAGAACGCTGTATCCCGCTAAATGACATCGTTCTTTAAGGTTTCACGATGCTTGCATGCGCTTTCACGAGAATAACACAATATACCCGTTTCGCACTTGTAACAGTACAAGACGCAGTATCTGGCTAGTTCACGCCGTTTTGTGTGCTTTCACAACATTTCACCTATCGCAGTTTCGTACTCGCAATAAAACAACACTATCTCGTTAGATAACGTCGTTTTTGGTGGTTTCACGACGCTACCTAGCTTAAACTAACTTAACCTAACCTAACCTTCGCACTTCTATCGTTAGAAAACGTTTTACTCGCTACTTTACAATGCTTTCTGCAACATTACGACGGTTTTATGCGCTTTCATAATAGATATCGCAGTTTCCGAGTTGTAATGATGAAAAACACTGCATCTCACTAAGTGACATTGATTATGCGGTTTTACGACGGTTCATATCTTAACCTAACCTAACCTTCGCACTTGTGTCTAAAAACGCTCTATTACACTGTTTCGTTCACAATTACGATATTTGCATGACCTCACAGTTTTTCACCAACCTAGTACAGTACAGAACGCTGTATCTCGCTAAATGACATCGTTCTTTAAGGTTTCACGATGCTTTCATGCGCTTTCACGAGAATATCACAATATAGCACTTTCGCACTTGTAACGGAACAAGATGCAGTATCTTGCTAGTTCATGCCATTTTGTGTGCTTTCATAATATTTCACTTATCGCAGTTTCGTACTCGCAATAAAACAACACTATCTCGTTAGACGACGTCGTTTTTGGTGGTTTCACGACGCTACCTAGCTTAAACTAACATAACTCCACCTGACATAACCTTCGCACTTCTATCGTTAAAAAACGTTTTACTCGCTACTTTGCAATACTTTCTACAACGTTACGACATTTTCATGCGCTTTCACATTAGATATCGCAGTTCCCGACTTGTAATGGTGAAAAACACTGCATCTATATAGCTGACATTGTTCAATGCGGTTTTTTGTCGCTTCACGACTTAACCTAACCTAACCTTCGCACTTCTTTCTAAAAACGCTCTATTACACTGTTTCGTTCCCAATTACGATATTTGCATGACCTTACAGTGTTTCACCAACTAGTACAGTACAGAATGGTGTATCTAGCTAGATGACATCGTTCCTTAAGGTTTCACGATGCCTGCATGCGCTTTCACGAGAATATCACAAAATAGCTGCCTCGCACTTGTAACGGTACAAGACGCAGTATCCGGCTAGTTCAGGCCGTTTTTTGCGCTTTCAGAATATTTCACCTATCCAGTTTCGTACTCGCAAGAAACAACACTATCTCGTTAGATGACGTCATTTTTGGTGGTTTACGACGCAACCTAGCTAAAACCAACATAACTCAACCTAACCTAACCTTCGCACTTCTAGCGTTAGAAAACATTTTACTCGCTACTTTACAGTGCTTTCCGCAGCACTACGACGTTTTCATGCGCTTTCACATTAGATATCGCAGTTTCCGACTTGTAATTGTGAAAAACACTGCATATCAATAGTTGACATTGTTTAATGCGGTTTTATGACGCTTCATAACCTAACCTAACCTTCGCACTTGTATCTAAAAACGCTCTGTTACACTGTTTCGTTCACATTTACGATATTTGCATGACCACACAGTTTTTCACCCACTTAGTACAGTACAGAACGCTGTATCCCGCTCAATGACATCGTTCTTTAAGGTTCAACGATGCTTGCATGCGCTTTCACGAGAATAACACAATACACCAGTTTCGCACTTGTAACAGTACAAGACGCAGTATCTGGCTAGTTCACGCCGTTTTGTGTGCTTTCACAACATTTCACCTATCGCAGTTTCGTACTCGCAATAAAACAACACTATCTCGTTAGATGACGTCGTTTTTGGTGGTTTCACGACGCTACCTAGCTTAAACTAACTTAACCTAACCTAACCTTCGCACTTCTATCGTTAGAAAACGTTTTACTCGCTACTTTACAATGCTTTCTACAACATTACGACGGTTTCATGCGCTTTCACATTAGATATCGCAGTTCCTGACTTGTAATGGTGAAAAACACTGCATCTCACTAAGTGACATTGTTTAATGCGGTTTTACGACGGTTCATATCTTAACCTAACCTAACCTTCGCACTTGTAACTAAAAACGCTCTATTACACTGTTTCGTTCACAATTACGATATTTGCATGACCTCACAGTTTTTCACCAACTTATTACAGTACAGAACGCTGTATCTCGCTAAATGACATCGTTCTTTAAGGTTTCACGATGCTTGCATGCGCTTTCACGAGAATATCACAAAGCAGCAGTTTCACACTTGTAACGGTACAAGACGCAGTATCCGGCTAGTTCATGCCATTTTGTGTGCTTTCACACTATTTCACCTATCGCAGTATCGTACTCGCAATAAAACAACACTATCTCGTTAGACGACGTCGTTTTTTGGTGGTTTCACGACGCTACCTAGCTTAAACTAACATAACTCAACCTAACATAACCTTCGCACTTCTATCGTTAGAAAACGTTTTACTCGGTACTTTACAATGCTTTCTACAACGTTACGACGGTTTCATGCGCTTTCACATTAGATATCGCAGTTCCCGACTTGTAATGGCGAAAAACACTGCATCTCAATAGCTGAAAATAAAGTTTTTTTCATTCCATTCCATTCTCAATAGCTGACATTGTTTGATGCGGTTTTCTACCGCTTCATGACTTAACCTAACCTAACCTTTGCACTTGTATCTAAAAATGGTCTAGGACACTGTTTCGTTCACAATTACGATATTTGCATGACCTCACAGTGTTTCACCAACTAGTACAGTACAGAACGCTGTATCTAGCTAGATGACATCGTTCTTGAAGGTTTCACGATGCTTGCATGCGCTTTCACGAGAATATCACAAAGCAGCAGTTTCACACTTGTAACGGTACAAGACGCAGTATCCGGCTAGTTCATGCCGTTTCGTGCGCTTTCACAATATTTCACCTATCGCAGTTTCGTACTCGCAATAAAACAACACTATTTCGTTAGATGACGTCGTTTTTGGTGGTTTCACGACGCTACCTAGCTTAAACTAACATAACTCAACCTAACATAACCTTCGCACTTCTATCGTTAGAAAACGTTTTAGTCGCTACTTTACAATGCTTTCTGCAACATTACGACGGTTTCATGCGCTTTCACAATAGATATCGCAGTTCCCGACTAGTAATGATGAAAAACACTGCATCTCACTAAGTGATATTGTTTAATGTGGTTTTACGACGGTTCATATCTTAACCTAACCTAACCTTCGCACTTGTATCTAAAAACGCTCTATTACACTGTTTCGTTCACAATTACGATATTTGCTAACCTCGCAGTTTTTCACCAGACTAGTACAGTACAGAACGCTGTATCTCGCTCAATGACGTCGTTCTTTAAGGTTTCACGATACTTTCATGCGCTTTCACGAGGATATCACAATATAGCAGTTTCGCACTTGTAACGGAACAAGATGCAGTATCTAGCTAGTTCATGCCATTTTGTGTGCTTTCACAATATTTCACCTATCGCAGTTTCGTACTCGCAAAAAAACAACACTATCTCGTTAGACGATGTCCTTTTTGGTGGTTTCACGACGCTACCTAGCTTAAACTAACAGAGCTCAACCTAACATAACCTTCGCACTTCTATCGTTAAAAAACGTTTTACTCGCTACTTTACGATGCTTTCTACAACGTTACGACGGTTTCATGCGCTTTCACATTAGATATCGCAGTTCCCGACTTGTCAGCAGCGGCGGCAGTCTTGGAACGTCGCTTATACCTACCTTTCTACTGATCGCAGATACTATCGTCGACACGCACGTGAAGCTTGTCTTGGTGGCAACATCTTTCGCTCTTTTCCGGAAGGGCGGCGTCGGTCACAATCGTCTGTGACGTCACTTCAGGGAGCGACTGTGCCGCCAGGGCTCACAAGTATTTCAAGAGGATCATCGGCCGACGTCCTTCACTTGGCAGCAGCGGCGGCAGTCTTGGAACGTCGCTTATACCTACCTTTCTACTGATCGCAGATACTATCGTCGACACGCACGTGAAGCTTGTCTTGGTGGCAACATCTTTCGCTCTTTTCCGGAAGGGCGGCGTCGGTCACAATCGTCTGTGACGTCACTTCAGGGAGCGACTGTGCCGCCAGGGCTCACAAGTATTTCAAGAGGATCATCGGCCGACGTCCTTCACTTGGCAGCAGCGGCGGCAGTCTTGGAACGTCGCTTATACCTACCTTTCTACTGATCGCAGATACTATCGTCGACACGCACGTGAAGCTTGTCTTGGTGGCAACATCTTTCGCTCTTTTCCGGAAGGGCGGCGTCGGTCACAATCGTCTGTGACGTCACTTCAGGGAGCGACTGTGCCGCCAGGGCTCACAAGTATTTCAAGAGGATCATCGGCCGACGTCCTTCACTTGGCAGCAGCGGCGGCAGTCTTGGAACGTCGCTTATACCTACCTTTCTACTGATCGCAGGTCTGAAATTCTTTTGTAATTTTTTTTTTTTTTTTTTTTTTTTTTACTGTCGCTGCTGCTGCCATCCAAGTGTATTGTACTGTCTTTTGCCATGACCTTATCCCGCTCAGAGGTGTACAAACTTGTGAAGGATTTAAGACATGACCTGACTGAGATGCGTCAGTCGCTCGAGAGGGAGCTGCGGAAGGAGCATCGTGAGATCAAAACTTCCCTTGATTTCATGAATAATGCTTTTGAGGATATGGCAAACCAGCTGAAAAAAATTGAAACTGAAAATGCCGAATTGAAGGCAGCCAACAGCTCCCTCACGGATGAATGCGCGCTTCTAAGAAACAAAGTGACTGAGAATGAACTTAGGATCACTCAACTAGAACAGTACTCTAGAAATAGGAACATTGAGATTAAGGGTGTTCCCATGACACAAAACGAAAACCTGAAAAGCGTACTTGCAGCTATTGGAAATTCAGTAAATGAACCTGTTTCCGAAAGTGACATTGAGGCTTGCCACCGTGTACCAACACGGGACGCTTCACGACAAAATATTGTAGTGCAGTTTCATAGCCGCTCAAAACGAAATGCCTTGCTTGAAAAAACACGACAGAAACGTCTGACCACGGCCGACATCGGACACCAGGAACGCCATCCTATCTTCATAAACGAGCACCTGTGTCCCGCATTGAAAGTGCTTCTCGGAAAAACAATTTGCAAGAAAAATGACAAAAACTGGCGTTTCTGCTGGACGAAAGAGGGCAAAATCTTTGCAAGGAAAAATGAGTCGTCACGTGTCCTACGCGTCACGAAGCTCAGCGACCTTGATAAGATAGAGTAAGTCGAGTACGTACATACCGTTTCCGATATGAAATATGGAAAACCGAGTTTTGTCGGTCTCGGAAATTTGCAGGTTGTCACAAAACAAATATTCATTTTCTGCACTGCATATTAACACACAGTCTGCTAGAAATAAAGAGGAAGAAATACAATGTTTGTTATCGCGCATGGATTTTCAGTTCGAGATCGTGATGTTTACCGAGACATGGTATCGCGATGCTACAGAAGTGATCAAAATTCCAGGATATACTTCTTTCTTCGTAAACCGCAGCTTTAAAAAAGGAGGCGGGGTCATGATGTTAGTGAAAAATGGCATGAATTGTGTTATTGTGGAAGAATTTTCAAGAGCCACTGCTGATTTTGAGGTTCTCACTGTCAAAAATGGTGCTAAAGTGTACAGCGTTATGTACCGTCCACCTCATGCGAGTGTGTCAAATTTCTTCACATTTTTAGATAGTTACCTTAGTTATTTTAATGATGATGCCAGCACTGTCATTCTAGGAGGTGACATAAACATAGACTGCTTGCAACAATCAACAAGTCATGATGAACTTTCTAGGATCTTGGACGCGAACAGTTATATTAATGCAATCAGTCTACCTACACGAATACAACCAACTTCTTCGACACTACTAGACGTCTTTATTACAAATATTTCACCCGAGCATCTTAGTTCTGGCGTCATCAGTTCTTCTGTGAGCGACCACCTACCCATTTATCTACTATCGGCGCAAACAAAACCCTTCACTGCGTCACGACACCCGTCCACTAAATCTTACAGACAGATAAACTCTTTCACGCTGAATAACTTTCGCTCTCATTTGCGTGTAACAGATTGGGGCAAAGTATTAGAAGTTGATGAACCCGAGACAGCGTACAATGAGTTCATAAATGTTTTTAAGGCAGCGTATGAACAATGTTTTCCACGTAAATTAGCGAAACGAGCTCGGAAAGCCCGTAAGCCATGGGTCACCGGGGAACACCTCAAGAGCATGAAAGAAAAAGACAAACTGTATCAGATCTTTATGAAAACAAGAGCTTTAACAGATTTACACGCTTTTAAGCGCTTCAGGAACCAACTGAACAAACAGCTCCGAGAAGCGAAACAAATTTACTTAAGCAATCTTTTCACCCCAGAAGTCCTTAAAAAGCCACACCTTATGTGGAAACGATTGAACACTGTGCTACACGGTGACCCCCAAGAACAATCCACTTTATCAATTAATAGTAACGGCGAAGAATTAACGAATGCACGCTTGGCGAATTCCTTCAACGACTTTTTCACATCACTTGTGAATAGTAAGCACGATCCGAATTGCATTCAATATTTAACAGCACCGATACAGAAAAGCGCATTCTTGTGTCCGACTACTGTGCATGAAATTATAACATCTGTTTTGTCACTAAAAAACAGTATGTGTACGGATGTTCATGACTTCCAAATCAGACCTATAAAATTTGTAATCGATATTATCGCACCAATTCTGGAACATGTTATTAACCTCATGTTTTCTGTTGGCACATTTCCCAAACAACTACAGATGTCAAAGGTAACTGTAATATTCAAGGGTGGTGACATCAATAATTTCTCCAATTACAGGCCAATTTCAATTATTCCAGTCTTTTCTAAATGCATTGAGAAATTGATATATAAACGCATGTCCAGTTTTTCAACGAAGCATAGCATTATTACGCCTTGCCAGTTTGGCTTCCGGAAGGGATGCTCCACTGAGATGGCTCTATTACGCCAAAAGGAGCTTATCTTACAATCTTTCGAAGATCATCTCTGTACACTAGGCATATTCATTGACTACTCAAAAGCATTTGACTCAATTAACCACGATTCCTTGTTTGAGAAACTGCAGCATTATGGCTTTAGAGGCACTTTCTTAAAACTTATAATTTCTTACTTTAAACATCGCCACCAGCAAGTCACTATTAATGGTTTTGTATCCGAATTCAAACCAATTAAGGCTGGTGTACCTCAGGGTAGCATTTTGGGCCCATTGCTCTTTAATTTATATGTGAATGATATAGTAAATATTTGTGCTAATACTAAATTTATCATTTACGCAGATGATACAAGTGTTTTTATTACAGGACGTGACCCTTCAAACCTCATTGAAAAAGGCAACGTCGTCCTAAATAAAATTCACACTTGGAGTATCGCCAACTCTTTGAACCTAAACGCGGCTAAAACGAAAGCTGTTATATTTCGGCCTCAAAACAAAACACTGGGCATCACAAACAGTCTAAAGTTAGGTACATCAACTATAGAATTATCACGCGTTGCTAAAAGCCTGGGAGTCATTTTTGAAGAGCATATGACGTGGACAGATCAAGTGAATGCCACCTTAAATAAACTTTCAAAAACTGTAGGTATATTGTCAAAGTTTCGTTACGTCCTGCCTCAAAACATAAAATTGTTAATTTATAAATCACTATTTTTGTCTAACTTATCTTATTGTCACTTAGTCTGGGGCACGACCACCAAAACCAACGTTCAGAAATTACACAAACTTCAAAAGAAAGCCATTCGTAACATCGTTAGTGCCGCATACGATGCCCACACGGAACCGATTTTCAAGGCTCTGCACTTATTCCCAGTACATGAGCTATATCACACAATTTTAAACAATCGCTATAAGTCGGCTATAAAAAATAACGACACATTTTTCACAGAATTGTCGGCGCTAACTCGCGCTGAACATGTGCGAATTTTGAGGACTCGTGAAGTCTGGAGATTACCAAGACCACGAACCAATTACGCAACACAGATGTTGAAATATCAGCTACCGCTACTACTTAACATATCCGAAAAACATAAGTAACACTTCCGCGTACTCAATTCGCATGTGTATGATGATAAAATGTACCTGTGAATCTCTCTCTCCCCCTTCATTTTGAACGAGTGCATCTCTGTATACTGTACCAGTGCCTTTTCTCGTATACCAGTGCCTTTTCTCTGTATACTGTACCAGTGCCTTTTCTCTTTATTGTGTACATTTTTCAGTTCCACTAGCTCGCTTATGTTGTTGCAATGAAGATAACTGTTATGTGCCCGTTTTTTCCTTTGTACGTCACGATTGTACGCCACTCTGTACGCCACGTTTGCCAAGCCCGGGGGTACGGACCCTGTCAAGCCTCATCTATGGCTTTTTGTCCGTACCCACCAAGCTCCACTGAATGTCTTTGAAGCTGAAATAAATCATGATTGATTGATTGATAATGTTGAAAAACACTGCATCTATATAGCTGACATTGTTTAATGCGGTTTTTTTGTCGCTTCACGACTTAACCTAACCTAACCTTCGCACTTCTTTCTAAAAACGCTCTATTACACCGTTTCGTTCACAATTACGATATTTGCATGACCTTACAGTGTTTCACCAACTAGTACAGTACAGAACGGTGTATCTAGCTAGATGACATCGTTCCTTAAGGTTTCACGATGCTTGCATGCGCTTTCACGAGAATATCACAAAATAGCAGTCTCGCACTTGTAACGGTACAAGAAGCAGTATCCGGCTAGTTCAGGTCGTTTTGTGCGCTTTCAGAATATTTCACCTATCCAGTATCGTACTCGCAAAAAACAACACTATCTCGTTAGATGACGTCATTTTGGGTGGTTTCACGACGCGACCTAGCTTAAACTAACATAACTCAACCTAACCTAACCTTCGCACTTCTAGCGTTAGAAAACGTTTTAATTGCTACTTTACAGTGCTTTCTGCAACATTAGGACGGTTTCATGCACTTTCACATAAAATATCGCAGTTTCCGACTTGTAATGGTGAAAAACACTATATCTCATTGGCTGACATTGCTTAATGCGGTTTTATGACGCTTCATAACTTAATCTAACCTAACCTTTGAACTTGTATCTAAAAACGCTCGGTTACACTGTTTCGTTGACAATTACGATATTTGCATGACCTCACAGTGTTTCACCAACTAGTACAGTACAGAACGCTGTATCTAGCTAGATGACATCGTTCTTGAAGGTTTCACGATGCTTGCATGCGCTTTCACGAGAATATCACAAAGCAGCAGTTTCACACTTGTAACGGTACAAGACGCAGTATCCGGCTAGTTCATGCCGTTTTGTGCGCTTTCACAATATTTCACCTATCGCAGTTTCGTACTCGCAATAAAACAACACTATTTCGTTAGATGACGTCGTTTTTTGTGGTTTCACGACGCTACCTAGCTTAAACTAACATAACTCAACCTAACATAACCTTCGCATCTCTAGCGTTAGAAAACGTTTTACTCGCTATTTTACAATGCTTTCTGCAACATTACGACGGTTTCATGCGCTTTCACAATAGATATCGCAGTTCCCGATTAGTAATGATGAAAAACACTGCATCTCACTAAGTGATATTGTTTAATGTGGTTTTACGACGGTTCATATCTTAACCTAACCTAACTTTCGCACTTGTATCTAAAAACGCTCTATTACACTGTTTCGTTCACAATTACGATATTTGCATGACCTCACAGTTTTACACCAGACTAGTACAGTACAGAACGCTGTATCTCGCTCAATGACGTCGTTCTTTAAGGTTTCACGATGTTTTCATGCGCTTTCACGAGGATATCACAATATAGCAGTTTCGCACTTGTAACGGAACAAGATGCAGTATCTAGCTAGTTCATGCCATTTTGTGTGCTTTCACAATATTTCACCTATCGCAGTTTCGTACTCGCAAAAAAACAACACTATCTCGTTAGACGACGTCGTTTTTGGTGGTTTCACGACGCTACCTAGCTTAAACTAACAGAGCTCAACCTAACATAACCTTCGCACTTCTATCGTTAAAAAACGTTTTACTCGCTACTTTACGATGCTTTCTACAACGTTACGACGGTTTCATGCGCTTTCACATTAGATATCGCAGTTCCTGACTTGTAATGTTGAAAAACACTGCATCTATATAGCTGACATTGTTTAATGCGGTTTTTTTGTCGCTTCACGACTTAACCTAACCTAACCTTCGCACTTCTTTCTAAAAACGCTCTATTACACCGTTTCGTTCAAAATTACGATATTTGCATGACCTTACAGTGTTTCACCAACTAGTACAGTACAGAACGGTGTATCTAGCTAGATGACATCGTTCCTTAAGGTTTCACGATGCTTGCATGCGCTTTCACGAGAATATCACAAAATAGCAGTCTCGCACTTGTAACGGTACAAGACGCAGTATCCGGCTAGTTCAGGTCGTTTTGTGCGCTTTCAGAATATTTCACCTATCCAGTATCGTACTCGCAAAAAACAACACTATCTCGTTAGATGACGTCATTTTTGGTGGTTTCACGACGCGACCTAGCTTAAACTAACATAACTCAACCTAACCTAACCTTCGCACTTCTAGCGTTAGAAAACGTTTTAATTGCTACTTTACAGTGCTTTCTGCAACACTACGACGGTTTCATGCGCTTTCACAATAGACATCGCAGTTTCCGACTTGTAATTGCGAAAAACACTGCATATCAATAGTTGACATTGTTTATTGCGGTTTTATGACTTTTCATAACCTAACCTAACCTTCGCACTTGTATCTAAAAACGCTCTGTTACACTGTTTCGTTCACAATTACGATATTTGCATGACCGCACAGTTTTTCACCCACTTAGTACAGTACAGAACGCTGTATCCCGCTAAATGACATCGTTCTTTAAGGTTCCACGATGCTTGCATGCGCTTTCACGGGAATAACACAATATACCAGTTTCGCACTTGTAACAGTACAAGACGCAGTATCTGGCTAGTTCACGCCATTTTGTGTGCTTTCACAATAACTCACCTATCGCAGTTTCGTAGTCGCAACAAAGCAACACTATCTCGTTAGATGACGTCGTTTTTTGTGGCTTCACGACGCTACCTAACTTGAACTAACATAACTCAACCTTACTGATCCTTTGCACTTCTAGCATTAGAAAGCGTTTTTTTTTCGCTACATTACAATGCTTGTTGCAGCATTAGGACGGTTTCATGCACTTTCACATAAAATATCGCAGTTTCCGACTTGTAATGGTGAAAAACACTACATCTCATTGGCTGACATTGCTTAATGCGGTTTTATGACGCTTCATAACTTAATCTAACCTAACCTTTGAACTTGTATCTAAAAACGCTCGGTTACACTGTTTCGTTGACAATTACGATATTTGCATGACCTCAAAGTTTTTCACCAACTTAGTACAGTACAGAACGCTGTATCTCGCTAAATGACATCGTTTTTTAAGGTTTCACGATGCTTGCAAGTACTTTCGCGAGAATATCACAATATAGCAGTTTCATACTTGTAACGGTCCAAGACGCAGTATCTGGCTAGTTCATGCCATTTTGTGTGCTTTCACAATATTTCACCTATCGCAGTTTCGTACTCGCAATAAAACAACACTGTCTCGTTAGATGACGTCGTTTTCGGTGGTTTCCCGACGCTACCTAGCTTAAACTAACATAACTCAACCTAACATAACCTTCGCACTTCTATCGTTAGAAAACGTTTTACTCGCTATTTTACAATGCTTTCTGCAACATTACGACGGTTTCATGCGCTTTCACAATAGATATCGCAGTTCCCGACTAGTAATGATGAAAAACACTGCATCTCACTAAGTGATATTGTTTAATGTGGTTTTACGACGGTTCATATCTTAACCTAACCTAACTTTCGCACTTGTATCTAAAAACGCTCTATTACACTGTTTCGTTCACAATTACGATATTTGCATGACCTCACAGTTTTTCACCAGACTAGTACAGTACAGAACGCTGTATCTCGCTCAATGACATCGTTCTTTAAGGTTTCACGATGCTTTCATGCGCTTTCACGAGGATATCACAATATAGCAGTTTCGCACTTGTAACGGAACAAGATGCAGTATCTAGCTAGTTCATGCCATTTTGTGTGCTTTCACAATATTTCACCTATCGCAGTTTCGTACTCGCAAAAAAACAACACTATCTCGTTAGACGACGTCGTTTGTGGTGGTTTCACGACGCTACCTAGCTTAAACTAACATAACTCAACCTAACATAACCTTCGCACTTCTATCGTTAGAAAACGTTTTACTCGCTACTTTACGATGCTTTCTACAACGTTACGACGGTTTCATGCGCTTTCACATTAGATATCGCAGTTCCCGACTTGTAATGGCGAAAAACACTGCATCTCAATAGCTGAAAATAAAGTTTTTTTCATTTCATTCCATTCTCAATAGCTGACATTGTTTGATGCGGTTTTCTGCCGCTTCATGAGTTAACCTAACCTAACCTTTGCACTTGCATCTAAAAACGCTCTAGGACACTGTTTCGTTCACAATTACGATATTTGCATGACCTCACAGTGTTTCACCAACTAGTACAGTACAGAACGCTGTATCTAGCTAGATGACATCGTTCTTGAAGGTTTCACGATGCTTGCATGCGCTTTCACGAGAATATCACAAAGCAGCAGTTTCACACTTGTAACGGTACAAGACGCAGTATCCGGCTAGTTCATGCCGTTTTGTGCGCTTTCACAATATTTCACCTATCGCAGTTTCGTACTCGCAATAAAACAACACTATTTCGTTAGATGACGTCGTTTTTGGTGGTTTCACGACGCTACCTAGCTTAAACTAACATAACTCAACCTAAAATAACCTTCGCACTTCTATCGTTAGAAAACGTTTTACTCGCTACTTTACAATGCTTTCTGCAACATTGCGACGGTTTCATGCGCTTTCACAATAGATATCGCAGTTCCCGACTAGTAATGATGAAAAACACTGCATCTCACTAAGTGATATTGTTTAATGTGGTTTTACGACGGTTCATATCTTAACCTAACCTAACCTTCGCACTTGTATCTAAAAACGCTCTACTACACTGTTTCGTTCACAATTACGATATTTGCTAACCTCACAGTTTTTCACCAGACTAGTACAGTACAGAACGCTGTATCTCGCTCAATGACGTCGTTCTTTAAGGTTTCACGATACTTTCATGCGCTTTCGCGAGGATATCACAATATAGCAGTTTCGCACTTGTAACGGAACAAGATGCAGTATCTAGCTAGTTCATGCCATTTTGTGTGCTTTCACAATATTTCACCTATCGCAGTTTCGTACTCGCAAAAAAACAACACTATCTCGTTAGACGATGTCCTTTTTGGTGGTTTCACGACGCTACCTAGCTTAAACTAACAGAGCTCAACCTAACATAACCTTCGCACTTCTATCGTTAAAAAACGTTTTACTCGCTACTTTACGATGCTTTCTACAACGTTACGACGGTTTCATGCGCTTTCACATTAGATATCGCAGTTCCCGACTTGTAATGTTGAAAAACACTGCATCTATATAGCTGACATTGTTTAATGCGGTTTTTTTGTCGCTTCACGACTTAACCTAACCTAACCTTCGCACTTCTTTCTAAAAACGCTCTATTACACCGTTTCGTTCAAAATTACGATATTTGCATGACCTTACAGTGTTTCACCAACTAGTGCAGTACAGAACAATGTATCTAGCTAGATGACATCGTTCCTCAAGGTTTCACGATGCTTGCATGCGCTTTCACGAGAATATCACAAAATAGCAGTCTCGCACTTGTAACGGTACAAGACGCAGTATCCGGCTAGTTCAGGTCGTTTTGTGCGCTCTCAGAATATTTCACCTATCCAGTATCGTACTCGCAAAAAACAACACTATCTCGTTAGATGACGTCATTTTTGGTGGTTTCACGACGCGATCTAGCTTAAACTAACATAACTCAACCTAACCTAACCTTCGCACTTCTAGCGTTAGAAAACGTTTTAATTGCTACTTTACAGTGCTTTCTGCAACACTACGATGGTTTCATGCGCTTTCACATTAGACATCGCAGTTTCCGACTTGTAATTGTGAAAAACACTGCATATCAATAGTTGACATTGTTTATTGCGGTTTTATGACGCTTCATAACCTAACCTAACCTTCGCACTTGTATCTAAAAACGCTCTGTTACACTGTTTCGTTCACAATTACGATATTTGCATGACCGCACAGTTTTTCACCCACTTAGTACAGTACAGAACGCTGTATCTCGCTCAATGACGTCGTTCTTTAAGGTTTCACGATGTTTTCATGCGCTTTCACGAGGATATCACAATATAGCAGTTTCGCACTTGTAACGGAACAAGATGCAGTATCTAGCTAGTTCATGCCATTTTGTGTGCTTTCACAATATTTCACCTATCGCAGTTTCGTACTCGCAAAAAAAAACAACACTATCTCGTTAGACGACGTCGTTTTTGGTGGTTTCACGACACTACCTAGCTTAAACTAACAGAGCTCAACCTAACATAACCTTCGCACTTCTAGCATTAGAAAGCGTTTTTTTTCGCTACATTACAATGCTTTTTGCAACATTAGGACGGTTTCATGCACTTTCACATAAAATATCGCAGTTTCCGACTTGTAATGGTGAAAAACACTACATCTCATTGGCTGACATTGCTTAATGCGGTTTTATGACGCTTCATAACTTAATCTAACCTAACCTTTGAACTTGTATCTAAAAACGCTCGGTTACACTGTTTCGTTGACAATTACGATATTTGCATGACCTCAAAGTTTTTTCACCAACTTAGTACAGTACAGAACGCTGTATCTCGCTAAATGACATCGTTTTTTAAGGTTTCACGATGCTTGCAAGTACTTTCACGAGAATATCACAATATAGCAGTTTCATACTTGTAACGGTCCAAGACGCAGTATCTGGCTAGTTCATGCCATTTTGTGTGCTTTCACAATATTTCACCTATCGCAGTTTCGTACTCGCAATAAAACAACACTGTCTCGTTAGATGACGTCGTTTTCGGTGGTTTCCCGACGCTACCTAGCTTAAACTAACATAACTCGACCTAACATAACCTTCGCACTTCTATCGTTAGAAAACGTTTTACTCGCTATTTTACAATGCTTTTTGCAACATTAGGACGGTTTCATGCACTTTCACATAAAATATCGCAGTTTCCGACTTGTAATGGTGAAAAACACTACATCTCATTGGCTGACATTGCTTAATGCGGTTTTATGACGCTTCATAACTTAATCTAACCTAACCTTTGAACTTGTATCTAAAAACGCTCGGTTACACTGTTTCGTTGACAATTACGATATTTGCATGACCTCACAGTGTTTCACCAACTAGTACAGTACAGAACGCTGTATCTAGCTAGATGACATCGTTCTTGAAGGTTTCACGATGCTTGCATGCGCTTTCCCGAGAATATCACAAAGCAGCAGTTTCACACTTGTAACGGTACAAGACGCAGTATCCGGCTAGTTCATGCCGTTTTGTGCGCTTTCACAATATTTCACCTATCGCAGTTTTGTACTCGCAATAAAACAACACTATTTCGTTAGATGACGTCGTTTTTTGTGGTTTCACGACGCTACCTAGCTTAAACTAACATAACTCAACCTAACATAACCTTCGCATCTCTAGCGTTAGAAAACGTTTTACTCGCTATTTTACAATGCATTCTGCAACATTACGACGGTTTCATGCGCTTTCACATTAGATATTAAAGTTCCCGACTTGTAATGGTGAAAAACACTGCATCTCACTAAGTGACATTGTTTAATGCGGTTTTACGACGGTTCATATTTTAAACTAACCTAACCTTCGCACTTGTAACTAAAAACGCTCTATTACACTGTTTCGTTCACAATTACGATATTTGCATGACCTCACAGATTTTCACCAACCTAGTACAGTACAGAACGCTTTATCCCGCTAAATGACATCGTTCTTTAAGGTTCCACGATGCTTGCATGCGCTTTCACGGGAATAACACAATATACCAGTTTCTCACTTGTAACAGTACAAGACGTAGTATCTGGCTAGTTCACGCCGTTTTGTGTGCTTTCACAATAACTCACCTATCGCAGTTTTGTACTCGCAACAAAACAACACTATCTCGTTAGATGACGTCGTTTTTGGTGGCTTCACGACGCTACCTAGCTTGAACTAACATAACTTAACCTTACTGATCCTTTGCACTTCTAGCATTAGAAAGCGTTTTTTTTTTCGCTACATTACATTGCTTTTTGCAACATTAGGACGGTTTCATGCACTTTCACATAAAATATCGCAGTTTCCGACTTGTAATGGTGAAAAACACTACATCTCATTGGCTGACATTGCTTAATGCGGTTTTATGACGCTTCATAACTTAATCTAACCTAACCTTTGAACTTGTATCTAAAGCGCTCGGTTACACTGTTTCGTTGACAATTACGATATTTGCATGACCTCAAAGTTTTTTCACCAACTTAGTACAGTACAGAACGCTGTATCTCGCTAAATGACATCGTTCTTTAAGGTTTCACGATGCTTTCATGCGCTTTCACGAGGATATCACAATATAGCAGTTTCGCACTTGTAACGGAACAAGATGCAGTATCTAGCTAGTTCATGCCATTTTGTGTGCTTTCACAATATTTCACCTATCGCAGTTTCGTACTCGCAATAAAACAACACTGTCTCGTTAGATGACGTCGTTTTTGGTGGTTTCCCGACGCTACCTAGCTTAAACTAACATAACTCAACCTAACATAACCTTCGCACTTCTATCGTTAGAAAACGTTTTACTCGCTACTTTACAATGCTTTCTACAACATTACGACGGTTTCATGCGCTTTCACAATAGATATCGCAGTTCCCGACTTGTAATGGTGAAAAACACTGCATCTCACTAAGTGACATTGTTTAATGCAGTTTTACGACGGTTCATATCTTAACCTAACCTAACATTCGCACTTGTATCTAAAACACTCTATTACACTGTCTCGTTCACAATTACGATATTTGCATGACCGCACAGTTTTTCACCCACTTAGTACAGTACAGAACGCTGTATCCCGCTAAATGACATCGTTCTTTAAGGTTCCACGATGCTTGCATGCGCTTTCACGGGAATAACACAATATACCAGTTTCGCACTTGTAACAGTACAAGACGCAGTATCTGGCTAGTTCACGCCGTTTTGTGTGCTTTCACAATAACTCACCTATCGCAGTTTCGTAGTCGCAACAAAACAACACTATCTCGTTAGATGACGTCGTTTTTGGTGGCTTCACGACGCTACCTAACTTGAACTAACATAACTCAACCTTACTGATCCTTTGCACTTCTAGCATTAGAAAGCGTTTTTTTTTTCGCTACATTACATTGCTTTTTGCAACATTAGGACGGTTTCATGCACTTTCACATAAAATATCGCAGTTTCCGACTTGTAATGGTGAAAAACACTACATCTCATTGGCTGACATTGCTTAATGCGGTTTTATGACGCTTCATAACTTAATCTAACCTAACCTTTGAACTTGTATCTAAAGCGCTCGGTTACACTGTTTCGTTGACAATTACGATATTTGCATGACCTCAAAGTTTTTTCACCAACTTAGTACAGTACAGAACGCTGTATCTCGCTAAATGACATCGTTCTTTAAGGTTTCACGATGCTTTCATGCGCTTTCACGAGGATATCACAATATAGCAGTTTCGCACTTGTAACGGAACAAGATGCAGTATCTAGCTAGTTCATGCCATTTTGTGTGCTTTCACAATATTTCACCTATCGCAGTTTCGTACTCGCAAAAAAACAACACTATCTCGTTAGACGACGTCGTTTTTGGTGGTTTCACGACGCTACCTAGCTTAAACTAACACAGCTCAACCTAACATAGCCTTCGCACTTCTATCGTTAAAAAACGTTTTACTCGCTACTTTACGATGCTTTCTACAACGTTACGGCGGTTTCATGCGCTTTCACAATAGATATCGCAGTTCCCAACTAGTAATGATGAAAAACACTGCATCTCACTAAGTGATATTGTTTAATGTGGTTTTACGACGGTTCATATCTTAACCTAACCTAACTTTCGCACTTGTATCTAAAAACGCTCTATTACACTGTTTCGTTCACAATTACGATATTTGCATGACCTCACAGTTTTTCACCAGACTAGTACAGTACAGAACGCTGTATCTCGCTCAATGACGTCGTTCTTTAAGGTTTCACGATGCTTTCATGCGCTTTCACGAGGATATCACAATATAGCGGTTTCGCACTTGTAACGGAACAAGATGCAGTATCTAGCTAGTTCATGCCATTTTGTGTGCTTTCACAATATTTCACCTATCGCAGTTTCGTACTCGCAAAAAAACAACACTATCTCGTTAGACGACGTCGTTTTTGGTGGTTTCACGACGCTACCTAGCTTAAACTAACAGAGCTCAACCTAACATAGCCTTCGCACTTCTATCGTTAAAAAACGTTTTACTCGCTACTTTACGATGCTTTCTACAACGTTACGACGGTTTCATGCGCTTTCACAATAGATATCGCAGTTCCCGACTAGTAATGATGAAAAACACTGCATCTCACTAAGTGATATTGTTTAATGTGGTTTTACGACGGTTCATATCTTAACCTAACCTAACTTTCGCACTTGTATCTAAAAACGCTCTATTACACTGTTTCGTTCACAATTACGATATTTGCATGACCTCACAGTTTTTCACCAGACTAGTACAGTACAGAACGCTGTATCTCGCTCAATGACGTCGTTCTTTAAGGTTTCACGATGCTTTCATGCGCTTTCACGAGAATATCACAAAATAGCAGTCTCGCACTTGTAACGGTACAAGACGCAGTATCCGGCTAGTTCAGGTCGTTTTGTGCGCTTTAAGAATATTTCACCTATCCAGTATCGTACTCGCAAAAAACAACACTATCTCGTTAGATGACGTCATTTTTGGTGGTTTCACGACGCGACCTAGCTTAAACTAACATAACTCAACCTAACCTAACCTTCGCACTTCTAGCGTTAGAAAACGTTTTAATTGCTACTTTACAGTGCTTTCTGGAACACTACGACGGTTTCATGCGCTTTCACATTAGACATCGCAGTTTCCGACTTGTAATTGTGAAAAACACTGCATATCAATAGTTGACATTGTTTATTGCGGTTTTATGACGCTTCATAACCTAACCTAACCTTCGCACTTGTATCTAAAAACGCTCTGTTACACTGTTTCGTTCACAATTACGATATTTGCATGACCGCACAGTTTTTCACCCACTTAGTACAGTACAGAACGCTGTATCCCGCTAAATGACATCGTTCTTTAAGGTTCCACGATGCTTGCATGCGCTTTAGCGGGAATAACACAATATACCAGTTTCGCACTTGTAACAGTACAAGACGCAGTATCTGGCTAGTTCACGCCGTTTTGTGTGCTTTCACAATAACTCACCTATCGCAGTTTCGTAGTCGCAACAAAACAACACTATCTCGTTAGATGACGTCGTTTTTGGTGGCTTCACGACGCTACCTAACTTGAACTAACATAACTCAACCTTACTGATCCTTTGCCCTTTTAGCATTAGAAAGCGTTTTTTTCGCTACATTACAATGCTTTTTGCAACATTAGGACGGTTTCATGCACTTTCACATAAAATATCGCAGTTTCCGACTT
Organism: Rhipicephalus microplus; assembly: GCF_043290135.1. Taxonomy (NCBI): domain Eukaryota; kingdom Metazoa; phylum Arthropoda; class Arachnida; order Ixodida; family Ixodidae; genus Rhipicephalus; species Rhipicephalus microplus. Next base: position 10,212 of record NW_027464743.1, on the reverse strand, counting down.
GTAATGGTGAAAAACACTACATCTCATTGGCTGACATTGCTTAATGCGGTTTTATGACGCTTCATAACTTAATCTAACCTAACCTTTGAACTTGTATCTAAAAACGCTCGGTTACACTGTTTCGTTGACAATTACGATATTTGCATGACCTCAAAGTTTTTTCACCAACTTAGTACAGTACAGAACGCTGTATCTCGCTAAATGACATCGTTTTTTAAGGTTTCACGATGCTTGCAAGTACTTTCACGAGAATATCACAATATAGCAGTTTCATACTTGTAACGGTCCAAGACGCAGTATCTGGCTAGTTCATGCCATTTTGTGTGCTTTCAAAATATTTCACCTATCGCAGTTTCGTACTCTCAATAAAACAACACTGTCTCGTTAGATGACGTCGTTTTCGGTGGTTTCCCGACGCTAACTAGCTTAAACTAACATAACTCAACCTAACATAACCTTCGCACTTCTATCGTTAGAAAACGTTTTACTCGCTGCTTTACAATGCTTTCTACAACATTACGACGGCTTCATGCGCTTTCACAATAGATATCGCAGTTCCCGACTTGTAATGGTGAAAAACACTGCATCTCACTAAGTGACATTGTTTAATGCAGTTTTACGACGGTTCATATCTTAACCTAACCTAACATTCGCACTTGTATCTAAAACACTCTACTACACTGTATCGTTCACAATTACGATATTTGCATCACGTCACAGTTTTTCACCAATCTATTACAGTACAGAACGCTGTATCCCGCTAAATGACATCGTTCTTTAAGGTTCCACGATGCTTGCATGCGCTTTCACGAGAATAACACAATATACCAGTTTCGCACTTGTAACAGTACAAGACGCAGTATCTGGCTAGTTCACGCTGTTTTGTGTGCTTTCACAACATTTTACCTATCGCAGTTTCGTACACGCAATAAAACAAGACTATCTCGTTAGATGACGTCGTTTTTGGTGGTTTCACGACGCTACCTAGCTTAAACTAACTTAACTTAACTAACCTTCGCACTCCTATCGTTAGAAAACGTTTTACTCGCTACTTTTCAATTGTTTCTGCAACATTACGACGGTTTCATGCGCTTTCACATTAGATATTAAAGTTCCCGACTTGTAATGGTGAAAAACACTGCATCTCACTAAGTGACATTGTTTAATGCGGTTTTACGACGGTTCATATTTTAAACTAACCTAACCTTCGCACTTGTAACTAAAAACGCTCTATTACACTGTTTCGTTCACAATTACGATATTTGCATGACCTCACAGATTTTCACCAACCTAGTACAGTACAGAACGCTGTATCTCGCTAAATGACATCGTTCTTTAAGGTTTCACGATGCTTTCATGCGCTTTCACGAGAATATCACAATATAGCAGTTTCGCACTTGTAACAGAACAAGATGCAGTATCTAGCTAGTTCATGCCATTTTGTGTGCTTTCACAATATTCCACCTATCGCAGTTTCGTACTCGCAATAAAACTACACTATCTCGTTAGACGACGTCGTTTTTGGTGGTTTCACGACGCTACCTAGCTTAAACTAACATAACTCAACCTAACATAACCTTCGCACTTCTATCGTTAAAAAACGTTTTACTCGCTACTTTACGATGCTTTCTACAACGTTACGACGGTTTCATGCGCTTTCACATTAGATATCGCAGTTCCCGACTTGTAATGTTGAAAAACACTGCATCTATATAGCTGACATTGTTTAATGCGGTTTTTTTTTGTCGCTTCACGACTTAAGCTAACCTAACCTTCGCACTTCTTTCTAAAAACGATCTATTACACTGTTTCGTTCACAATTACGATATTTGCATGACCTTACAGTGTTTCACCAACTAGTACAGTACAGAACGGTGTATCTAGCTAGATGACATCGTTCCTTAAGGTTTCACGATGCTTGCATGCGCTTTCACGAGAATATCACAAAATAGCAGTCTCGCACTTATAACGGTACAAGACGCAGTATCCGGCTAGTTCAGGCCGTTGTGTGCGCTTTCAGAATATTTCACCTATCCAGTATCGTACTCGAAAAAAAAAACACTTTCTCGTTAGATGACGTCATTTTTGGTGGTTTCACGACGCGACCTAGCTTAAACTAACATAACTCAACCTAACCTAACCTTCGCACATCTAGCGTTAGAAAACGTTTTAATTGCTACTTTACAGTGCTTTCTGCAACACTACGACGGTTTCATGCGCTTTCACATTAGATATCGCAGTTTCCGACTTGTAATTGTGAAAAACACTGCATATCAATAGTTGACATTGTTTAATACGGTTTTATGACGCTTCATAACCTAACCTAACCTTCGCACTTGTATCTAAAAACGCTCTGTTACACTGTTTCGTTCACAATTACGATATTTGCATGACCGCACAGTTTTTCACCCACTTAGTACAGTACAGAACGCTTTATCCCGCTAAATGACATCGTTCTTTAAGGTTCCACGATGCTTGCATGCGCTTTCACGGGAATAACACAATATACCAGTTTCTCACTTGTAACAGTACAAGACGTAGTATCTGGCTAGTTCACGCCGTTTTGTGTGCTTTCACAATAACTCACCTATCGCAGTTTTGTACTCGCAACAAAACAACACTATCTCGTTAGATGACGTCGTTTTTGGTGGCTTCACGACGCTACCTAGCTTGAACTAACATAACTTAACCTTACTGATCCTTTGCACTTCTAGCATTAGAAAGCGTTTTATTCGCTACATTACAATGCTTTTTGCAACATTAGGACGGTTTTATGCACTTTCACATTAGATATCGCAGTTTCCGACTTGTAATGGTGAAAAACACTACATCTCATTGGCTGACATTGCTTAATGCGGTTTTATGACGCTTCATAACTAAATCTAACCTAACCTTCGAACTTGTATCTAAAAACGCTCGGTTACACTGTTTCGTTGACAATTACGATATTTGCATGACCTCAAAGTTTTTTCACCAACTTAGTACAGTACAGAACGCTGTATCTCGCTAAATGACATCGTTTTTTAAGGTTTCACGATGCTTGCAAGTACTTTCACGAGAATACCATAATATAGCAGTTTCATACTTGTAACGGTCCAAGACGCAGTATCTGGCTAGTTCATGCCATTTTGTGTGCTTTCACAATATTTCACCTATCGCAGTTTCGTACTCGCAATAAAACAACACTGTCTCGTTAGATGACGTCGTTTTTGGTGGTTTCCCGACGCTACCTAGCTTAAACTAACATAACTCAACCTAACATAACCTTCGCACTTCTATCGTTAGAAAACGTTTTACTCGCTACTTTACAATGCTTTCTACAACATTACGACGGTTTCATGCGCTTTCACAATAGATATCGCAGTTCCCGACTTGTAATGGTGAAAAACACTGCATCTCACTAAGTGACATTGTTTAATGCAGTTTTACGACGGTTCATATCTTAACCTAACCTAACATTCGCACTTGTATCTAAAACACTCTATTACACTGTCTCGTTCACAATTACGATATTTGCATCACCTCACAGTTTTTCACCAATCTATTACAGTACAGAACGCTGTATCTCGCCAAATGACATCGTTCTTTAAGGTTTCACGATGCTTGCATGCGCTTTAACAAGAATATCACAGTATAGCAGTTTCGCACTTGTAACGGTACAACACGAAGTATCTGGCTTGTTCATGCCGTTTTGTGTGCTTTCACAACATTTCACATATCGCAGTTTCGTACTCGCAATAAAACAACACTATCTCGTTAGATGACGACGTTTTTGGTGGTTTCACGACGCTACTTACCTTAAACTAACTTAACCTAACCTAACCTTCGCACTTCTATCGTTAGAAAACGTTTTACTCGCTACTTTACAATGCTTTCTACAACATTACGACGGTTTCATGCGCTTTCACAATAGATATCGCAGTTCCCGACTTGTAATGGTGAAAAACACTGCATCTCACTAAGTGACATTGTTTAATGCAGTTTTACGACGGTTCATATCTTAACCTAACCTAACATTCGCACTTGTATCTAAAACACTCTATTACACTGTCTCGTTCACAATTACGATATTTGCATCACCTCACAGTTTTTCACCAATCTATTACAGTACAGAACGCTGTATCTCGCCAAATGACATCGTTCTTTAAGGTTTCACGATGCTTGCATGCGCTTTAACGAGAATATCACAGTATAGCAGTTTCGCACTTGTAACGGTACAACACGAAGTATCTGGCTTGTTCATGCCGTTTTGTGTGCTTTCACAACATTTCACATATCGCAGTTTCGTACTCGCAATAAAACAACACTATCTCGTTAGATGACGACGTTTTTGGTGGTTTCACGACGCTACTTACCTTAAACTAACTTAACCTAACCTAACCTTCGCACTTCTATCGTTAGAAAACGTTTTACTCGCTACTTTACAATGCTTTCTACAACATTACGACGGTTTCATGCGCTTTCACAATAGATATCGCAGTTGCTGACTTGTAATGGTGAAAAACACTGCATCTCACTAAGTGACATTGTTTAATGCGGTTTTACGACGGTTCATATCTTAACCTAACCTAACATTCGCGCTTGTATCTAAAAACGCTCTATTACAACGTTTCCTTCACAATTACAATATTTGCATGACCTCACAGTTTTTCATCAACTTATTACAGTACAGAACGCTGTATCTCGCTAAATGACATCGTTCTTTAAGGTTCCACGATGCTTGCATGCGCTTTAACGAGAATATCACAATACAGCAGTTTCGCACTTGTAACGGTACAACACGCAGTATCTGGCTTGTTCATGCCGTTTTGTGTGCTTTCACAATACTTAACCTATCGCAGTTTCATCCTCGCAATAAAACAACACTATCTCGTTAGATGACGCCGTTTTTGGTGGTTTCACGACGCTAGCTAGCTTAAACTAACATAACTCAACCTAACATAACCTTCGCACTCCTATCGTTAGAAAACGTTTTACTCGCTACTTTTCAATGGTTTCTGCAACATTACGACGGTTTCATGCGCTTTCACATTAGATATCGCAGTTCCCGGCTCTTAATGGTGAAAAACACTGCATCTCACTAAGTGACATTGTTTAATGCGGTTTTACGACGGTTCATATCTTAACCTAACCTAACCTTCGCACTTGTAACTAAAAACGCTCTATTACACTGTTTCGTTCACAATTACGATATTTGCATGACCTCACAGTTTTTCACCAACTTATTACAGTACAGAACGCTGTATCTCGCTAAATGACATCGTTCTTTAAAGTTTCACGATGCTTGCATGCGCTTTAACGAGAATATCACTATATAGCAGTTTCGCACTTGTAACGGTACAAGACGCAGTATCTGGCTTGTTCATGCCGTTTTGTGTGGTTTCACAATATTTCACCTATCGCAGTTTCGTACTCGCAATTAAACAACACTATCTCGTTAGATGACGTCAATTTTGGTGGTTTCGCGACGCTACCTAGCCTAAACTAACTCAACCTAACATAACCTTCGCACTTCTATTGTGAGAAATCGTTTTAATCGCTACTTTACAATGCTTTCAACAACATTACGACGGTTTCGGAGGCTTTCACATTAGATATCGCAGTTCCCGACTTGCAACGGTGAAAAACACTGCATCTCAATAAGTGACATTGTTCAATGCGGTTTTACGACGGTTCATATCTTAACCTAACCTAACATTCGCGCTTGTATCTAAAAACGCTCTATTACACTGTTTCGTTCACAATTAAATATTTGCATGACCTCACAGTTTTTCACCAACCTAGTACAGTACAGAACGCTGTATCTCGCTAAATGACAACGTTCATTAAGGTATCAGGACGCTTTCATGCGCTTTCGTGAAAATATCACAATTTGGTGGGCTCGGCGGCTGTGCCACGGGACAGTTGCCTAAGCTGCTACTTTTCAATATGCAGGTCGTCGCCATCGCAGTGATCTGCGCAGCTCTGCCCGCTACCATACTGGCCATCCCGCACGCACCCTCAACCTGTGTGGAACCATGCATTGGCCGTATATCGGTTGCTTTCTCATATGATAAGCTAACCGCCCCTGACACGGATTTCGTCACCATTGCCACCTGGGATACGCCTATGTCAGCAACATCAATCGCCTCTTCGGCTATAAAGGAGCGACACCCTCGCGCGCCCAACTGTGGGCTCGGCGGCTGTGCCACGGGACAGTTGCCTAAGCTGCTACTTTTCAATATGCAGGTTAGTCGACCTTTGAGTCTTTACGCTAAGAAATCGAGCGACTTGTTTCTGGTACTGCTGCCGAGCCCCCAGTGTTTGTTATCCATTATTGTAGAGTGTATTGATGTCTTGTGTGCCTTGCTATTGCTGTCAGGCGACATTGAAACTAACCCCGGCCCGGAATCTAACGCTATACTAACCGAATTGCAAAAACTGTCAGCAGGGCAATCACAGCTAATAATCGAACTGAAGGGTTTAAAAACCGAACTCGCCGAAAATAGCAGCATAATAGGTGAACTTAGCAGAAGAATCAATATCGTTGAGAGCCACTGTCAACGCATCGAATCCCTGCAACAACAGGTCAAAACCATCACGTCTACTACTGCCGAGACAACCCAGGCAATCTCAGACATAGAAGCACGAATTGATGACGCCGAAAATCGAGCCCGCCGCAACAATCTAATCTTTTTCGGTATTCCCGACCCTGGCGCATCGGAATCTGCCTCTCAGATAGAAGAAAAAATCATTCGCCTTTGCTCAGATCAGTTGGGCTTAACTGTGAATCCCGACGAGATTGAGCGTGCGCATCGTCTCGGCCGCCACAATACTAGCCGTAACCGCCCCATAATTGCGAAATTTGCTCGCTTTAAAACCAAAAAAAAAATCCTGTCTAATGGACCCAAGCTCAAAGGCAGTAACTGCAGAATTGGTCAGGACTACTCCCGCGCAGTACAAAATGCCCGGAAACACCTTCTTGCTTTTGCAAAGGCGAAAGCTGTCGCCTTTTCTCTACGTTATAAAACCCTGTACATAGGATCCGCGAAGTATATGTACGATGACGCAGCGAAGCGTGTTAAAGAAATCAGATAGCAATTGCCACATCATCGACAGCCATCACAGCGCTCGATAACAATACGCCCAAGCACTGCTATTTCAGCAATTTTTACTAACATACGGAGTTTTCTTCCTAAACGCGACGTCGTATGTAATATTGCCCTATCGTCAGGGTGTAATTTGTTAATACTTACCGAAACATGGCTTACTGCCGACGTATCCGACGCAGAGGTTATGGATGACCTACCGGGCTTTCATGTTTTCCGCAAAGATCGTCAGAACTCCAGAGGTGGTGGTGTGCTCATTGCCGTCAGTGATACCTTGCCTTGCACCATTGTTCATACACCCAGTGATCTTGAAATTCTATGGCTACTTTTCCGTTCCTCTCCTCATACTATTTTACTTGGTGTATGCTACCGCCCGCCGCGAACAGATACGGACTTCATTGAAAAGCTTAGCTGCGTCTTGAACACACTCACGACAAAATACATTAACGCTCAGATATTGTTCTTTGGGGATTTTAACTTCCCTCACATAAATTGGAATAGTAATCCGCCTTCATCACTGAGTAAAGCCGATAATGATTTCCTCGATCTCTGTTTTAACTTCAATTTAAGTCAGCTTGTGTTACAACCAACACGCGTTGCGCATGGCTCAGCCAGCGTTTTAGATCTTATACTAACCAATAGTCCAAATAGCCTATCTTCGATGTCTTACCTCCGCGAAATTAGCGACCATAAAATAATCCACGCAGTCTTTAGCTTTACCTTGCTGAAACGAGAATCGTGGAGAAAAACAATACGCTTATACGGCAAAGGCAACTACGATGCCATAAACAACGAACTTATCGCTTTTTACTCGACTTTTTGCACCGATTTTCACAGCCGCACACTTCATGCAAACTGGTCGATCTTCCAACAAAAGTTTACTGAGCTCGCCGCCAACCACATTCCAGTTACTTCAGTACAAGCTAACCGCAATAAACCTTGGTTCAATAGGAAATTAAAATCTCTAGAAAATAAGAAAAAACGACTTTACCGATTCGCAAGGCAACAAAATTGTACCACGGCCTGGGAAAAATATTACGTAGCTGAGAAAGTTTACTTATCAGCTATACGTCATGACAAGCACTCCTTCTTTTATGACACCTTACCCTGTGTACTCAAGAGCAACCCCCAAAAATTCTGGCAAATTTTAAACCCCAAGCCACCTACTGCTGTTGCCATTACCGACCATACCGACATTGCGATTCCTGAGCAAGAATGTGCTGATGTATTTAACCTTGCTTTTTCATCTGTATTTACCACTGAACCTGATGCTCCTCTACCAGTGCCCCCACCCCCTGTCCAAGGTGTCATGCCAGCAATCCAATTCAGCGAACAAGGAATAATTGCCATAATTGAAAATCTTAAACTTTCATCAACTTCAGGGGCAGATGATATCAATACAAAACTGTTAAAAAACACCAAGAACATCTGCGCAGCCTATTTCAGAATTATTTTCGAGCAGTCCTTATCATCCGGTAGCATCCCCCTCTCCTGGAAGGAAGGGCAGGTCGTTCCAATCTTCAAATCAGGCAACAAAAGCTCTCCTCTCAACTATCGACCGATTTCCCTGACTAGTGTACCTTGCAAGATAATGGAGCACGTCATCTACACGCAAATCATGCAGTTTCTTGACAGGCACAACTTTTTTCACGCATCTCAACATGGATTCCGGAAGGGCCTCTCATGCGAAACGCAACTTGCCATGTTCATCCACGACTTGCACATCAACCTCGATACTAACAAACAGGTAGATGCCATTTTTCTTGATTACGCAAAAGCTTTTGATAAGTTACCCCACCAACGGCTGTTACTTAAGCTCTCTCAGTTGAATCTACATCCCGATATTTTCCATTGGATTAAGGAATTTCTTGCTAGCCGATCACAGTCAGTACATATCAATAATTCCATTTCCGCCCCCCTCCCTGTAACATCTGGCGTTCCACAGGGCAGCGTCTTAGGCCCTCTGCTGTTTATTATTTATATAAATGACCTCCCTCTACATGTTTCCTCTCAAATCCGAATGTTCGCAGATGATTGTGTCATCTACCGTACAATCACTAACAATGCTGACCACGCTATTCTGCAAGATGATCTCAACAATATTCAGGATTGGTGCAACGAATGGCTGATGACCCTCAACCCCAACAAATGCAAGGTAGTATGTTTCACTCGCCGTCTTCAGCCATTATACACACCTTACTCTATTGCTAACACTTCACTAGAAACAGTGGATACATTCAAGTACCTTGGTGTCACACTCTCACATGACTTAAACTGGTCGCCTCATATAGCATGCATTACCGCCTCGGCCAACCAAACCCTGGGATTTCTAAAACGCCACCTGCGTCATGCACCACGCCACGTAAAACTTCTAGCATATAAGTCACTCGTACTCCCGAAACTAGAATACGCTTCTCCCATATGGTCACCTCATCAAGCATGTCTTATCAATACCCTAGAAGCCATTCAGAATCGCGCAGTAAGGTTTATTCAATCGTCATATTCCTATAACATCAGCATATCATTACTAAAAACACAGTCTGGTTTAAACACGCTATCATACCGGCGCCGCATTGATTCATTAATCCTTTTTCACAAGTTTTTCTACAGCTCGCTTCATCATGCCCCATATATTTTGGCCCCGCCACCGCGCACATCGCTGCGCACAGGGCACCACTTGCAAGTTTCTCGTCCACGCAGCCGCACTACAACATTTTCTGCATCTTTCTTTTGTCGATCATCAGTTGACTGGAACGGCCTGCCCCGCCATATCGTCGAAACCACCTGCTCATCATCATTTTCGGTAAAACTAAAATCTGCTGTTTTTCAATAAATGTATGTAGCCACTATTTTGTAAAAAAATGTGTGTTAACCCCACCCCTTATGTAATACCTCCAGTGCGGGGTCTTTAAGGAAAATAAAAGTGAAGTGAAGTGAAGTGAAATATAGCAGTTTCGCACTTGTAACGGTACAAGTATCGGGCTAGTTCATGCCATTTTGTGTGCTTTCACAGTATTTCACCTATCGCAGTTTCGTACTCGCAATAAAACAACACTATCTCGTTAGACGACGTCGTTTTTGGTGGTTTCACGACGCTACCTAGCTAAAACTAACATAACTCAAC